>NW_010525077.1:7212-11959 GCF_000687285.1 Phaethon lepturus | reverse complement strand
GGTGACCCCGCTGAGAGCGCGCTTTAAAGGTCTGTGATTCGGCAAAGGCGGAGCGCTTTAAAGGCCACGGGTAATCCATTTATTGCCATTTTCAGATAAAGCTGAATTTTGCAAAGGAACTCAGATACACGTGATAATCGGGGTGATATATGTGATTTAAAGTATTGAAGAGCCTCAGGGTAAAAAGAAGAAAAAAGAAAAAATCAGAGTGAGCAAAACACAAACAGAAAACGCTAAAGTAAACAAAGAGAAAAGGAACGTTATATTTTCAACCTCATAGAGCACAAAGCATTAGTAAATAGATGCTTAAGGCTATAAAACAATAAAAAGATATAACAGGCACAAATATATTGTTTCTTTTACAACAGAATAATTAATATTATTATTCTGTTGGCCTCAGTTGAACTTTCAGACACTCAGGCAACCAAATTCCTCAAGTTGTAACACCGTTACAGAACAAACTGGACCGCATCAGTTGATACTGTCGTTGCTTCCTTTGTAAGCAACACATCAACTTTCTTGAATTTTTATCCCCATGCAATGAGAAACTGTTATGACGGCGAGACATACACATCTTGCATCTTAAAACTTTGAAAACCACCTGTTTGGGTTCCTTCATCATTAAATGGATCACAAAGGAAACAAATGACAGCGTTTTCTCCAGACAAAACACCTCAGAAGGTGTCAACAGTTTGGAAAGTTTGAATAAGCAGGATGCTGTAACTCTAGTGCTCTGCAAGGTGAACCGAGCACATCTGATCGCAACGGTGATGAGCAGAGAAGCTGTCGATGTGGGGAAAGGTCAGGCCCTGCTGCAGAGCAGCAATTAGTTGAAGATCTCGCGACAGATTCTTGGCTGTGTTTGCAGAAAAGCAGTCAGAAAGGCCACCTCGATCGCCTGTTTTCTCTCTAGCCTGAGGAGCGGTGGGTCCAGCACAACCTGGTGCTCCAAGGGTGGGCTGGCGGGTGGCCAGGGACATCGCTGCCCACGGGGTCCCCTCCTGCACCTGTAGCTTGCCGAAGGACGTGCTGGAGAGGTACCCGAGAGGCCGGGTCACCGCTGCCCTCCAACGTCCACGCCACGGGTGGGGGAGGACGTGGGACTTTCCCTTTTCACTGACAAGTGACAGACGTGTTCACAGGTCAGCAGAAGGTGCCATTGTTAATGTCACCTTCACCTTTTCACGAGCCTCCACAGGAGCGCTGGTGCCTGGCCACCGGCTTGCCCAGAGGTCAGTGAGCCCCGAGGAGCTCCCACGGAGCAGGACCACCACTGCCTTTGCAGTGATGAAGACACACAGCATGGGCAAGTACTGGATTAGTACTGGTTTTTTACTTGGCCAGGTAAGGCCTAGATTTTGTGAAAAAGGAACACAAAATAACAAGAAATGAAAAGCGTTCTGTCCGTGAGCTGTGATCAGGGCAGTCGCTCATCAGGAGGACGGCAGCGGGTCTCGGTGGGTCTCCTGAGAAGCCTTTAGGAGGTTCTCTCAGGACAGCCCTGTGCAAGGCTTCCCTCTGTAGCTCACTTCCAGTCAGCGCAAATTGTCGAACAGGTCAGCAGGGACAGAGCCAGCAGCTGGGACCAGGACGCGGGTTCAAGGAACATACTCAGAGGGTCATTAGATACCGTGATCACCAGAGAGAGCTTTCTCAGAGAGGTGAGGATAAGCATGCTTCCAGGGGACCAGATCCGTACGCTTGAACATCCCTCTGCTGAGCGCATGAGAAACAGCCGCTGGTTCTCCGCGGGCTGCGGCCAGCTTGGGGCTCTGGGATCCCGGGATTGCCCAGCTCTTGGGGCTCTACTCCCGGGATCACGCCTAAGGCGAGCATGGTTAGATTTTAGGGGATCCATTGTATAATCAGCGCTATTGGAGACCAATTCTACTGTGATGCACACGGTACGTATCCCTAGTGCTTATATGTATGTATGTATGTACAAGTATATTTATACGCTATATATATTTGATGGAAAGAGCTGAAGTTCTGCAGTCTGTGATGTGGTGGGTGGTGGCAGCTGAGAATTTCAGAACACTCAAGAAGTTTCTACTCAGCAATTTATTTTATTTCCTATTTGGGATAAAAGGCCATGAGCCCAGACACAAGAATAATATATTATGCATGCTGAGACTTCAGCTTTTATTCAAAATATATAATTTTATAGTGAGTGACATTTTCTAGAGAGATGTATTGAACAGCAAAAGCAGTGCCACTTAGACCCATGTAGAAACACACTGAAGCAATGTATTTCTGAGAAGCCGGTTCCTTGACCTGAATTCAGCCAAAGATGCAGAATTTCCTCTCGGGTCCTGAGCAGCCTAGGGCTTGGTTTAACTGTTTATTTCACTTGCCACAGTGACCTTCCTCCCAAAGTGAGCTCTGGAGATTAAGTATCGCCTTGTCTTAGAGGTTTCCCTTTGGCTGCCGTGCTGATAACTGCAATATGCTTCCGTACAGCTGACCGCTGCCACTGCAGAGTTCGTATTATTTGTTCCATAGTTACAGATCAAAATATTCCTACGTGGACATGAAGTAGTAGAAACAGAGACTTACCTGGTGTATACCATGGGTTTTCAAAGAACATTAGACGTATTTCAGATGATGACATCTTTTCCATTCCCCAGTGACCAAATATTTTACACATGAGTGTTTCCTCCAGGGGCTGAGTCTCTGCACCCCCAGTTACACTTGCTCCTGTGCTCGACCTCTCCAGGGAGGTCCCCAGCCCGGACACTACTCCAGCATGGCCTGGCCAGCAGTGAGAGGGCTGGAAGGGGTGTCCCCCCGGCTTGCAGACTGTGCTTCTCCTCACAGGTGCCCACACACTGGCTTTCTCAAACCAACTGGATTTTGTTGAAGTCTGGCCGTCTTGCAATTCGTATGAGCTCCCAGATACTTTTCAGAAGGGCTGCTACTGAGCCAGTCAGTCACCAGCCATACTTTTCAGGTGATTATTTCCTATCCTACCTACCCTACCCTACCCTACCCTATTTCCACCAAAATAAGGAACTTTCCATTTGTCCCCACTGAACTGGACAGTGACTTTTTCATACCTGTTTTCCAGTACATCTCATTGAAGACAGGCCAGAAAGTTTCCTCCAGAGCTTCCTGCACCACATCCAGAGAACCTGGCTGAGACGGGACTTGCTGTTTCTCCAAATGACATGCAGCCTAACCTTAAAAAACTCAGATGATAAGAATTCATTCATGTCTCTGAGTAAAGACCAGATGAAGAGTGCTTGTAGTTTATCTAGTTCTCTTCCAACTTCGTGCTTTTCGTCTGTTACATAAAACACACGGCAGCTGTTTGTGGGCTGCTGCCTGTGCTGAAGCTTGCACTTGGGTTCCCATGCAAGCCTCTCTCGAATACGCTGCAGCAGGCGGTGATTTAGCCTTTTTCTGAAATGCAGATTTTTTGGACCTCTCTGCATTTTGCAGGTCTTTCTGGATCACTTATTTGTAATTCTTAATTAGTCCGTGTGAGATACAAGTAATTACTACTTTTTTGGAAATAAGAAATTACTTCTTATCAATTTCCTCAATAATTCATAGAGTGAATTAGGGGCAGCCCTGTCATCCTACACCAACAGATGAGCATCCTGACATTGACTTCATGGCAGCATCTTTGCATAAGGTGCATGTTGAACATCCATTGCCTCAGAAGAGGAGTTACTTAAGCCCTCTGGCCTGCAACAGTATGGCAGTGCTTAAAAGTTACAGGAAATTCTCCAAAAAATGAGTTTTCTTCAACAGTCCTGAGCAAACTTGTACCTAGTGTGTTTCTCCAAGATCCCAAGGCTGAGCAGGCAGAACACGGTATAATGCCACACTTCTTCCTGAAACAGAAAAGAAAGATGAATGAGTGACTGCACTTGATCTCCAAGGATTCAAGCTTTCTGATCGTCAAAACAAAGATGGGGTTAAAAAGGAAATAGTCTAAGGGCAAATGCTAAGTAAGTTACAAACCCACCACGGAGAGGCTTTTCAAAAGTAATTCTCCTGCGTAGCTGGCAGTCTATATCAAGATAGGTAGGTTATTTTTCGCTGGCCGAGGGTGTAGCTGTTCAAAGAAGAAACTTCCTTTTTTGCAAGGGTTACATGGTGACAGAATTTTCTTTCAATTCAGTGCACAAAGATTAAGATTTTAGTTGGTAAAAAGTGAGAAATTAGTCCAATTTGCACAGTAATTAGTGGTTACAGGTGCCACAGGTGTTGCTTCCTGTACTCACTATGCCCCATTTCCTCTGCGCATTTTCTGCTGTGCAGCATTAATTAACCTTGTTCATAATCTCAGGCAGTTTCAATATCTCTCTGCTAGGGCTGCTCTCTTCAGTTCCCTGAATTCTACCACGGCGGAGACTTTCACGCTGGTTTTGTATGGTGTATCATCTCAGTGATTGGTTTCTTACCCATTCAGTATATTTTAGCTGTCCTTAAAAATCACTTTAATGACTCCACTTTTGACAGAAGGCATCTCTGACATTTGACTGGACCAGTTAAGTGAGACAGCAGAATAATTATTTCAGTGCTGAATATTTGATACTGCCCCAGGACCCTGATATCTGGACTCTTGTCCTGCTGATTTTCCCTGCAAGGACATGAAGACAGCACAGAGTAGCTGATGGAGGCAGCTGGTTGCAACATGCCCTAAGCTCCAGCACAAGAGACAAGCGGTGCTGGCAGCCTGTGCAGCCCACGTCAACTCCCTTCTGAAGCCCGGGACTCCAGAGCATCCGTCCAGAGA
>NW_010525077.1:0-7181 GCF_000687285.1 Phaethon lepturus | reverse complement strand
CCTGCTGAAATCTCCCCAGACTTGCACTCTTTACTGTCTCCAGTAGTCACAGTGGTATAAGGTGCCTGGCTGTGAAATTTTCTTGCAGACTTTTGTTGCCGTATTTTCAAAGCACCGTTCTGGCTGACGCACTTTCTGCCAAAGCTGGGTTGGTACACTACCAATGTTCTCTTTATGCTGATGTTTGAGGCAAGCCTCTGATCAGAATCATCATCAAAACCATTAATAGTGTTCTGTAACACTTTAATTTATGCACAATCAAAACGCAATTGTTGCCAAAAGCCCTTTTGTGGAACGGCAACCCTGTAAACTTTGGTTTAGCTCTAAAGAGGAAGGCTGAAAAATCCACCCTTGATAGGGCAATAAAACTTACCGTCTCTGATTATTATCTCTAAATGTGTCACAGGCTGCTGCATGCAAGATGATAACTGAAGAACAGTGCAAGGAAAAGCCTGTCTCCATGCCATTTTTAATTATGAAACAGTTCTGGCGTTACCAGGTTATTGTGAGACCGTGTGCACTTCTCACAAATGTGTCTGGGCAGCCAGATCTGCGACGGGAAGTCTGAAGACTTGCTCAGCTGACAGTACTGAAGGTTGTTCATTTGGTTAGATTTTACTCTCGCCATGTCCTTGAGTGCGCTCGGCCGTACAAATCATGGAGTCACAGTAAGACTCTTCCAGAAGCTGGAAGAACAGCCTACAGACGTTGCATCGCCCGCATTTGCCATCTTTTGTTTCTAAAGCACGACAATGGCTGCAGAGTGCTGAGTTTCTGAGAAATCACCTCCTCGTGCCAACAACAATAAACAGTTCTCTGCTTCGGACACAAAGCTGGAATACACTGAGATAAATAACACTGCTGTCTCTTGTCGCACACTTGCTCAACAATCCACTCCAACATGTTGTTGTCCTCTTCTAACCAGGTTATACACCCAACCCCAAAATGCTTCACACACAGGTTTTGCCAGCTGATTGGTTCCAGCAAGATGAGCCAGAGTCGTAACAAGGGGTGTCACAAGCCAGAAGGGCCGTGCAGCGTTCTGCTCCCCAGCGTCGGGGCAATTTGGAGACTACATGGTGCAAAGTTCAAACCGCTTCCCCACTCGCTACTCGTCTTGCACCGCAGAGTGACCCAGACTCCCAGAACTGTCTGGATCTAGGCAAAGGGAAGTACTTAAGAAGCGTTTTTAAAGATACCCCAGTGGGAAAAACAAGGCTGTCCTCAGGCCTGTGGTGCGGGAGTGTCCAAGCTCAGTTGCCTCCCCAAACCAGGCGCTTGCAGAGATTACTCCTACTTGACTTGTCTGTGACTGGAAACCTCAGCAGCAAGGTCTGCCCTTTGCCATTGCTTTTTCATTGGTGGAGCACTTCAGTTGCCAAAAGAGGATGTGGGAAGCACAACGCTGCTGGAAAGCCTGCACATTAGTTGACAACATCAAGATACATCTGCACGATGCTGGATCTATCCTTCTGCCGCAGCCGTCAATACTTGCTGGTACAATTGATTCCATCAGGGTGATGATGACAGATATAGATCGTTCCCAAGTGCAGCAGATGCATGTGATCTAGCGGTTTTCATACCAGACTTCCCTTCCCCAATCTGAACATAGATTGTTTTTGAAAAAGAGCAGTGCAGTTAAGAGCTGAGCAGCCCGTTACAGGCATAATCCCTGCGCTCCAGTATTAGTGCTTAACCTTCAGAGCTGCAAACAAGATAAAGGCAGGTAGCAAGATGTCCGCATCAGGATAGTAGGTAGCAGTTTTGGACTTGCCTCTTTATAAAAGAAAGACATTATAATTATTTACATATTCAGAGGGACATTTTCCCAACCTGGTTTTCTAGGTTTCATGTAACTGAACTTCTGTACGAAGACCGCTTCAGTTAAAGACAGGAGCCAGAGTCACTTGTCAAGGTCCCACCTTCCGCTTTCAGACACGGTGCATCCAGGTCCTCAACGCGCTGCAGGGGAAGCACATGGTGGACCCCATCTGTGCAAATGAAAGGATTTTCAGGGACATGTCAGCCCACCCATCCTTTTCTGGCCAGACCGGTGATTACCTTGGCTTGCCCACGTCTTCTCCTGCCCTGCCACCTTCCCGCACAGGCATGCATCGGCAAACCTCGCCGCTCCTCCAGACAGCTGAGTCTCAAGGCTGGCTGTAAATGCGCAAGTCAGGCAGGCGGGAGACAGGTTCTGTGCGTCCTTTGCAACGCCTGTAGAGAGGAACGACAGCCAAGGTGGCGGCAATCCCATTCCGTGATCCTTCGGCAGCGGTCAGAGGATCCTCACAGCCCCGGGATTCATGGACATGAAGCGCTCTAGGGGGTAGCTCGACATTGGGCTGCCTTCAACTTTTAAGGATGGGAGCCAAGATAATTGTCTGACCTATACTCTTGTGGAGCTGGTGCACATGACGTCGGGTTACCAAGGATTGCCATATGATTTACTCGGTCTGCTTTTGCTTCCATTTGGGGTTTTGTTTGCTTGTTTTTTCCAGTCATTAATGGGATCACCTGACGACTGAAAGGAAATCTGAAAATTCATTTAAATGACCTTCAAGGAAATGTGAGCTGCTTCAGCAAATCTGCCTCGAGTTTCCACCAACAGCTGGTGAGCAGGCAGACAAAGCATAGAATTGCCACGCACTGATATCTACACATTAAATTATTCATTTTAATGGGTATCTAAAGCTTTGCAATATTTGTTAATTTTATAAGAATATATTAATTTTTTTCTTTCATAGAAGCAAACAGCATTGAAATATTAGAAAATGAAATAAGAAAAAGGATATGTTATGCTTCTTGTTGTAAGAATATTCACTGGAGACACACAAAGTTTTGATGTTAATGTCTCTGCATCACTACTCCCTGCATGCTAAAGCAGGATTGGAAATGCTTGAGAGGTTAAAGCTTTTGCAAATTATGAAACCAGACCATTTTGGAGCTATAAATCCTGCTCATCTGGGATAGTTGTTCTTGTGTAAAACCTCATGTTTTCTTGAGAGACTGAGCTGAATATTTATGCTTAGCACATCAAACACAAGGAAAACACAGAGGTTCTCTTGTCTGCTCTGGGTATTTAAGAGTTTACTGTTGATAATTAAATCTAGAAATGATAATTAGTCACTTATCCAAACTGGAGTGCCCAGTTTTTCCCCATTTACCTTTCCAGCGTAGGACTGGTGTGAACTCAGCGGTTGCCCTGGAGCAACGTCTTTGTAAATCCAACTTTTGTCCTTTATGATTTAATTATGCCCTGGTGGCTCCTGTGGCCCCTTTTCTTTGCCAGCACACGAACTGCCTCGGAGAGGTGCACTTTCTGGTACCGGATCTGATAAACCAGAACGGCAGGCTTTGGAAAGCACCCGTCGACAGCCAAAGCCTTAGCCAAAGCCGCCAAGCCTTGAGGAAGGGGCAAGGCTGGTCCACCAGCAGAGGACGGCTTCTGGTAAGACAGACACCGAGTTTGGAGCCGGGGGCGGGTTTGTGCACCGGGGATGGACCGGAGGCCTGGCTACGGCTCGCCCCGTTGTTACGCAGGGAAACCAATGTACCGTGTCCAGAGGAAAGCGCGGCTGAGGAAGGGGGGCACAGAGGACCGCAGCTGAGGCGGTGAGCCAGCAAACAAGCAAAGGAGGGGAACGAGCATCCCGAACAGCAACTGGGGAGGTGTTTGAGGACGGCCTTGGTGCCAGGCGTGGTGAGGATACGGCCCCATGTCTTTGAGGAGCGCAGGGATGGCTTCGGGCGGCTGCTGAAGCACAGCCAGCTGTGATCAGGAAGAGGGGATGGTGTTTGCCAGGAAAACATCTGATGAGGCAACCTTTCTGGAGGCCCAGACGTGCAGAGGCAGACGCACCGGTGCAATCTGAGGGCTGTGCTTTGTGCTGCTGCGGCAACATCCAACAGCTGCGAATCCAGCTGACCGGGCAGCCGGACACGCCGCGGGGCCGTGCTGAGCAGCGCTGCTGGCCAGCCACTCTCAACGCGTGAACCCAAAGTCAGGCGAAAAGTTAGAAAACCTAAAAAGGGAGGCACCGACACCCAGCTGCTGGTCACTCCAGCCCCACACTTCCCGAAGCGATGGCAGTGTCACAAACAAGCTGTTGTCCAGACCTCTCCACTCTATCTGAGAAGCAATCACACTTATCTTGTGCCTCACGATTCTTGTTTTTATTTTCCAGGTTATGTCAACTCTCAGAAAAACAATTCTGTAGAAACCTTCTGCTTTTGCCAAATACAGTTTTACGTGTTTATCATTTCTTCTTAAATAAACACCTTCCTCATATAGTGAAATAAAATCGAGAGAGAAAAAAAAGAAGGGGGAAAAAAAACCCACCAGCCTCTTCACAAACACCTCCAACAACCAACAACTATTTGTGGCTCTTGTGACTCTGATAAGTCAGAGCAGAATGTATAGATTTATCGATTTGGTTGTTGCAGGGGGATTTGTAAACATTGTCTTGTCTCAGAGCAGGCTTTCCAGGTCTCTCTTGGTCTTACTGTTGCTTTACAAAACAGAAACAAAATAATTCAAGCCTTTGTTTGGGAAGTTTAACCTGTCATGTACCACCCTGGCCCTCTGACTCACACGGTTTTGGAGGATGCAACAGCCCTTGTCTCCCCATTGTCTTTCGCATCCAGCCTCTCATTTGCCTTAACAGAACATGAGCAGAATGCACACATGTAAAAGCATCTGAACACTGAAAAAGTCACACCTAGATCTGACCTTAAAAACAAATGCCTCTTTTCAAAATTGCATTCAGCCACCTGCAGAATAAATTCTGCTACTGTCTCCTCCTGAGCCCTCGTTTCTCCTTCACCTACGAGGCACAGCTCCGCCGCTGCTGACAGCGCATCTGCCTGTCGTCCTGGCAGATGACACTGCGGCACCCAGAGACTGACACCAGGAAACACAAAACAGTTATTACATTCGCAGAGGAATATTTAATACCACTACCAGCAACGCAGTCGGTGTTGTACTGCAGAACACCAGAAATGAAGACTTTTATTGTTACTGCCGGGAGCAGAAACTGTCTGTGGCATCTTGCCAGGGATCACTGCTTCCCAGCTGGGTCTCCTAAATATACCATGACACAGAACCAGTGCACCAACTTCAAAAATCCAGATGCAAAAGTCTTGCATCGAGCCCATCTGTCTACTTTTGAGCTAGGACCCAAGGGATGGGGATGCAGAGAAGTTCTCGAGCCATGCGTCTAGGAGCATCTTTACATGAGAAGTGCTCCAGGACGTTACCCCAGACAAAACTGATCAAAGGTCTTGCTGCCACAGGCAACTTTTCTTCATTTGCAGCAGAAACAAATAATAGTCTTGAACCACTTCTCGCTCATGATCTGTAAACCTGGACTGACTACTTTCATGTCAAGAGGAGTCCAGTCTTGTCAGAGCAAGATGGAGAGTGAAGTCTCACACGACAGCTCTGAGCAAGCTCAGTTCCTCCTCCCTCTACGAGTGGAGAAACATTCTCTGGAGGAAGGTGAAGGTTTGGCTGTGTGTGGGAAACCCAAACACCCGAACTGCTGCGGGGTCCCTGCTCAGCAGGAGCTGACACGCTGCCTCCATTCGCCTCTGAGATGAGCATCCTGGCATGACTAAAAATAGAAACTAATGGTTAGGTTTTATACAAACAACAGCTGGAATGAGAAGTGGTTTAGGTACAGAATTTCAGATCTTCTAGAGGAGAGGAAATGGGTTGAAAGGAATACGCTTCCCCACAGCTAGGGCACCCTCGCAAAGCTGGCCGTCTTCTCCCATGGTATTTCATTTTATAGTGTCCACAGCAGGTGTCTCCTGCTCTCACCTAGTCAAAGCGTAATTTCCGTTTCCTTCCCATCGCCACACAACAGGCATGAAGGGTTGCAGCTTTTGCTTCTGTGTGCATTTGTAGGAGTTAAACAATACATTGCTTGAATTACTACAACTTTAGACCAAACTTTTCTGAAATAAGAAGCTGGTTTACTTAAACAAATGACGTGTTATGAAACGGGAGAAGCAGGCTCAGCCATCCTACAGACAAGGAGCCAATTCACTTTTCCTCTGACGCCACGTTTTCACCGGGGAAATCCCCCCAGCTCTCGCCATGCTACCAAGGCTTTACCGCGTCCTTGTGCGCCGAGCGCAGCGCCTGCACGTCTCACGGCCCGTCAGCCCGGCGTTCCTGCATTTCCTCCACAGTGTAGCTGAGAGCAGGCGTGGAGCGCAGGCGAGGCGGGCGCGAAGCGTGGAGCGTCACAGAGGTGCGGTTGTGACTACCTCGGCCTTGCGGCCCCCAGCTCTGCACGGGGGGGTACCCCCCGCCTTCAGCCAGGCTTCGTCTCCCCGCTCGTGACTCTGAGATGTCGGGGAAGAGCAGGAGCCTCCCCGCTGTGCAATTCATTTGAAACCGCGGGCACGTGCAGGCCTGTCCCTGGGGAGCCACCCCCTCCTCTTGTGACTCCCGCTAGCTTACACCGACGGCCATTACGGTGCTGAGCTCAGAGCTCGGCTACCACTGGTGGTTACCGGGGTGGGCAGAGAGCCTCGCTTTGCCAAAGGACTGGCCTTGCATCCTGCCTGCCCTACGGAGACGTCTGGCTCCACAAACAGCTGTTAAAAAGCCACCAAAGAATAGGAAAAAAAATACAGAAAATAAAAAATGAAACAAATGCTGTATGGGAGCCCAGAAGAAAGAAGTACAGCTGTGACCTAAGGCCAGGGACACTCAGTTGTACCTATTAACACAAAGACATTCGCCTCTTTCCTGCTCCTGTCTAGCTATATCTGAAGACCCGGAGTTTTCCTTTGTGTAATGAGCTCTGTCCACCATTTGCGTGTCTCGTTCCTCAGCTCCATCTTCTGAACGCTCTCCAGAAACTGTGATCAGCCTGACGGCCAGTCTTTTTTGTCTGAGCTTAGATAGGCATGGCCAGGGCTATCTCTACCCATTACCCCCCCGTCCTCCCACAGAGGATGCCGGGTGGATAAAGACACACGTCTGGCTGCTTTTGACCTGGCCAGGAGTGCAGGAGCGTGTGTGTCCTTCACCCCAAACTCTGAGCCTTTCTTCATCCCCGACCCCAGCAATGTCTGGTTTCGCTGAGGTTTAAGGCATGGGGCAGACCCAAGCTCTTCTCAGGGCTGGGGACAGAGGTGAGCAGGAGAGGTCCCTCCTCCAGCCG
>NW_010525076.1:0-2550 GCF_000687285.1 Phaethon lepturus | reverse complement strand
TGCTTAATTGCTGGCTGGGACTAAACCATGATACTGACAAAGACCCCAGGGGCTAGATTTTAAAACCATGCAAAGGTATACTGATGTATACCTCATAATTTTTTCAAATATGTATGACTTAGACTAAGCAATCTTTATATGAAATTGCGCTTCCTAGAAGGTCTATAGAATTAAGATTTGCTGCTTAATGTTCAAATCAGAGGTTTAGGTTTTATTTGATAGCCACCAGAGGATATTTAGCTGAAAGGTTTTTATTTTAGACCTCTTATAAAATAGCCAAATATATAGATTACTCATTTCTGTATTTCTTTGCTGGTGATCAGCTGTTTGCAACCACTTGGGGGTGTTAGACAGAAAGTGAAAGGTACAGGTGAGAAGATGAAAGTAACTAGGAGAGGCAAATCTCAAATCCTAAACTACGGTTTGGCATTCACAGAGGAACTGTTAACACATCCCGTTGTTTGGCCTGTAATGGAAGAAATGCCCAAATGAGAGCACAGATTTCTTCTTGGGGAATCTGCTTCCTCTTCAGTGTCCAGATTCCTCCTAAAAATCTTTGTCCAAGGCAGACAGCAGGACAGAAATATAGCAAACTGGCAGAGTCTCCTGCTATTGCGGGAGAAACTGGTTAAGAATATGCATTTTTCTATCCCTGTTGCAACAGCAGATGAGGGTTTGGCTACAAAACCATTTTTAAGACGTTAACTATGGTGTGAATTTGCAGTGCTCTCATAACATAGTAACTGAGAGGGAGCTCATAATTCTACATGGACAATCAATTAAAACATTAATACTGATACTTCTAGGCTGCAAACACTAAAGTCATGTTTTGAACTGCATATGCTGCTCTATACTGAGCAATTAATGCCTTTAAATAATTTTAAAATATATTTTAAAATGATAAAAACCAGCCTGACCAAAATATATGATGAGAAACAGGAAGCAATGTTTAAAATTAGCTCGACCTTTTAACTAAAAAAGCTTTTGCACTTGGGGGAACATTAAGCCACTGGGCTCTTTGAGGCTAAGCTCATTTTGAGATGGTTATTATTTTCTTGTTGGGTATGGTTTCTTTGCATGCTCTTCTTGGGTGCCTTGTCCAACTGCTGCCCCATAGCGGTTGCCAAGATGATCATGTGTGAAAGTGTGTGCCTATTTCCCATAGTGTCAATAATAATGGCTAGAGATGAGCTCTAATTCTGCAATATAACCTACAAGGCATTTACATCAGATAGGTTGACTTTTGTTTCTTGGGATGATGAATCCTATTATTGAAGGCATGCAAGGAATGAAGCTGGGGGTATTGTTTAGTCTCTGTGAGCAGTTAACAAGGTGCAACCTTGAGGGAAGGAACAAGATAATCCCAAAAGAAACACAACTACTGAACCTTGAGTCAACTATCCTAATTAACATCTAATTAACATATAATTGGCATAATAGAAACCTGCCCCTGGGCAGGGAAAGCCCCCTCCTCACAAAAGCCCCTTCCTCACTGAGCACGCCTAGGAAAAAAGAAGGATGCTGTGACTTTAAGTGGAGACGAGGCTTGTGAGAACCAATGGGAACAAGGGTAACGGAGTCAACTTTTAAAAAATACTGATAACTGTTGCTCGAAGTGTATAAATATTTTCTGTGTGTTAACCGAGGCATGCTAGCTTTGTGGGCCGCCCATCTAGCACCCAACTCTGCGCAGATTTGGAATAAAAGCAAATATCTCGGCTCTGTGTTTTTCGACGCTCTGCACACCGGGTGGAAGAACCCATATTTGGGACAACACTATGAACTGTCTCAAAATGAAGTGAGTGGTGTTGTCCCTTCATATAATACACTCTACCCTCTGGTAATGAGAGTTCACCTGCTGAAGCCTTTCTTGGAATAAATGAACCTATGGTTTGTCTGCTTCTTGTATTTTGCTAATTCCCTAACGCATTGTGTCTACTGTATGTTTGATTTTTTTACTTTTTTTTTCCTCCCTTCCTACCACTGATCTGATATCTCAGATGATAATAAAAATTTTAATTTTTTTACCCCAGAAAAGGTCATTTAGTCTCTCTTGTCTAAAAATATAGATCAGACTTTTGCCTAGTGATGTTTCATTTAGCTCCAACTAGCTTCTGCTTTAACTACTTGGTATAGGTTATTTTAGAAAATTAGACAGTGTTGATGCTTGTTATCCACCAATTTAAATTTTCTGCATCTTGTTATCTCTTTCAAGGCTTAATTGTTCCTTCTGTTAATCCTGCATTATTTTGAGTTTAAGCTCTGATTTAAACTTCAAACTTACATTGCCTTTCTCTGCTATACTGAAATCAGTCACTTCTCACCCCAAGGCCTGGAGGGACCACCCACTGGCAACCAACCCCATGGTAGGATCCTGTTCTTGAACACCTGGACTTTGCTCTGTCTGTATGTGTGGCTCTGAGAGGATTGCAAGGGTGGTTACACATGCACATCATTTCCTTTCCCCTTTTGCACAGTCCCCCAAGCTCTTGTTGACAAAGCCTTCTTTCAGTCATCTGTAAAAGAATCATAGAATAGTTTGGGTTGGAA
>NW_010525075.1:3948-5919 GCF_000687285.1 Phaethon lepturus | reverse complement strand
CTTAGTGATTCTGTGATTCTGTGATCTGTAATAAAACAATTATCATGTAAATTAGCTTCTCCAGGTAGATCACTTGATTATATTTTTAGAGCGTCAGGGCTACAATGTTATTACCATCTTGAATACATGCAGTAATAAAATTTCAAGAAATTCAGTTATTCTTCCTTTTTGTTCACCAAGTTTTGCCTAACATTATCATAGCAAAGAGCTAGACCTGTGTCTTATTCTAAATTCCTGCAGATCTTCTCTCCTTTGGTAAGAAGTTACGGTATTTGCATTCTGTCACAAGGATCTGTCCTCTCCTGCAAACTCCTCTGAGCCTGAACTCCAGTTTCTCAGGTGCCCTAATCTCTGCACAGCTCTTGCTCAATGATCATGAAGGAGAAGGTGATTTCTAGGTTATGCTCACGTATCTGAAAGTGTATGCCTAGGAACAGTGAAGATTCATGCCTGCCCTCAAAGTCTGCATCCACTCCTGTGGCAGCTGTGCTCCTTCAGTCAATCATAATGTCACTATTTTGGCAAATTTCTCAGAGTATTTCCTTCTCCTGCTGCCACTTGCAACTTCTTTGAATGTGCTCCAGGGACAAAGGAGGCTGGACAAGAGCATGGATTTGGGTGGAGGGTAATGCAACTGCATTGTCACCTCCCAACTTTTAGCTTTTTATTTTTTTACCTGCTCCATCTGCAGACCTCAACTCTCAGAGGACACATCTTCTGAGCAGCATGGGGGATAGATGTTGTCATATCCCACATTCTTCTGTGCCACTGATGGCCATTTATAGCATTTCCTCATAGAAAAAAGTATGATTGTACATCTGATAATTATAAAAAGGCAAGAAATATCTTTCATTAAAGATAATCAGCTAAGGCATTTGAAACTTAAACTTCTACAAGAAGTCTTTAAATAATCATTAAAATAATTATTTTCAAACTTTATTCCCATGCATGCCATGTGACCCAGCATTAAGGAGTTTAAAAAAATCAAGCAAACAAAACCAGACATTCTGTGAGCAGCAAAACTGCTTAAGTTGGTTCCTTGTGCATTTGTGGCTTACAACAGTGCCTAATAAGTTATGTTCACTGACTGAAGCTTTTTCCATGGTTGGGTGTGTGGATTTCCTTGAGTCTAGTAGGTGGAAGGTTCATATTGCAACCTTTTCCTTGGCGAAAGGAAGAAAAAAACCCAAAACTATTAGAGACAACACAGCATTTAAGGAGTACACAATTCAGCTGTAAAAGAACATCTTTTCTTTCAGTTAGGTTGAAAATAGTCAGTTAATTCGATAGAGACAGGGCAGATTAAAAGGATAGATAAAGAAGTGTGCACACAAACATATGGATTGCTCATATAAGCTTTATTTCCTTAGGAAGTCAGGATAAAACATTTCAGTGATTAATATATAAACAGCAATTGCTCATATCCTGCAGACTTTCAGGAAACAACTGAAATCTGCAAGTAAATTTAACTGAGTCTGTAGCAGATAAAATTACCTAAAAGATGTAATTGCCTCAGTCTGTACACAAAGTCAAGCTGAAAGATATATGGCAGTTCCATTTTCCTGTTGACTGTTAAAGTAAATTAATTATCTGGGGTCATGGATTTGTTTCCAGAAATAGGAATGCGAATCTCAGCATTTGGAAGAGTTTTTAATAAGTATAAAAGGAAAGTGAATTCTCAGATAGATTACCATCCAGCCACAATACTTCTGGGCCAAATTTGCCCTTTCGAGGATCATTTCATGGAAGTGTGAAGTTTCTGCACAGTGCTGCACTAGACAAGGGTAACATTATGTATTTGATAGTCTCACCCAGCTTTTTCCTAGGATCTGGCTTTGGATGGAGTTTCCCATTACATAAAGTTGATTGCCCAGAACAAATACGATCATGCTGTAACCCTTACATGGTGCTCGGTCTCAAGACAATTTAGTTATTTAACTAATGTCCTCCAATAGCCATGGTGTGTAGTAC
>NW_010525075.1:0-3917 GCF_000687285.1 Phaethon lepturus | reverse complement strand
GATAGTTATTTCCTGCAGAGGGAGAATGAGGCTGTGGGTGATGCCCCTGCAAGCAGCAGAAGGGGTGGAATATGGGAGACGGCGGGGTCCGTGCCAGCTGGGAGGGACAGCTGGACTGTGAGACTGGGAGGACTGGAAAGAATGGAAAAACAGCAACAACAGCAGAAAAATAGCAGGCAACAAACAGGCAGTGAGGAAGAATTATTATAAAATAGTTGAACGCGTGTGAGGAGAGCAGCAGACCCGATGCTGACACTGGCAGACAAAACTGCCAGGAATGCCGCGGCCAACAAGACGTGCTCGCAGCCCTGCACCGTGGTGAATGGATTCGGGCCCGCCAGACAGGACTGCTGTAGTGCAGCAGTGGCAGGTGCCAAAGAAACGCAAAGTGCTCATTTCTAGTAGTTTGAGAACTACCCAGGCTTGTAGTTACACGCAGGCTCTGTCGGCACCGCTGCCTGGAGCCGCTTAGCTGTCACCGTGTCTTGAAGTTCTTCGGCGAGAGCAGGCTGGCCTCAGTAACAGACGGGCTTTGCTTTCTGCGCTCGGCGCGTCAGCAGCCCTTGCGTGCAGCGGGCAGTGAGGCTGCCTCGTGGGAAACCGAGGCACAGGAACCTACCAGCAGCGGCTGAGACCTGGCGCGTCAACCTGGGGATGGTCTTTCCTGATTCTTTCAAATCAAAGCATTAGAAACGTGTCCGTCTTGAAAACACAGAAACAAAACATAAGGACTACAGGCCTGGAAACACTCTATTAGACAAGAGTTAAAAATCAGAGTACTGAAGAAAATATGCGACTGAGAGAGTCCTAAATGAGTACAGAAAGCCCTGGAAATCATACCGCTTAGACAGGATGGATCTGGAAGGACAAGGAAGGGGAAGGACCAACGGACTGACAGCAGGTGGAATATGAAGATGGGAAGGATGGAGTTAGAGATGTGGCAAACAACCCTACACGTGGGAAGAGATAGAATAAATTAGACTAATGGAAAAAGGATATTACAGAGATCTGGAATGGGTAAGGACAGAAGAGAGGGAGAAGATGTAAAAGTCAACCCCATCTGAGAAGTGTACATCAGAACATAAATCCATGTTTTTAATAATTTTCTTTCCTGTCAGATGAAAACTAATGAAACCTATGCAGGCAATTAGCTTAAGGTAGATCACAGGGCAACTGAAATATTCCTTTATGCCATCATTTCTGTCACAGGTGATGATACATGATTTATGTGAAACATTTGCTGAAAAAAATGCCATCAACGTTAATAATGTGATATCAACAGGGGAAAACAGCAGCTCCTGTGGCCTCCCTTCCTTGCTCTGTGGTAAGCAGTTCTGTCGCTGTACAGAAGCTTTCTGAGCAATGTCAACTGGAATTCACAACTTGAATTTCTTTTTACCTTGAGTTCACGGTTGGTGTTTAGTACTTTTTCACTCTATTTGCATCCTAATAAACACTGTCATTAATCCATGTTTCCTTATCAGGAACTGTTCTCATTAGGCTTTTCTAAAAGTTGAGTTAATCAATAGAGTCAATGCTTTACATTTATACACAACAGGAAGTTTTCCATTGTAAAAATAGTTTCTTTTTTTATGGCCTGAGTGGATAACCACTTCTTAAATGTCAGTTTAAACTGAGTTCCATCAGTATGTCATGATAAGCAGCACTTACACAATCCCACTGAAGTTGGTGTGGCTACTCATTTGACTATACAATATGAATTAACACTGGCAGAAATTAAAAATGTGACAGTTTCTCCACCTGTCTAAGCAAAAAAAAAAATAATACTGAAGAAGACTACAGGCAGATATATACGTTCCTGTTTGCTTTTCAATAGATACTGAACAAAGTTGAATTGTATTTTCGTTTGTGTTCTACTACATAATCCCCTCCTATCCTATCCCCTGCACTACAATGAACAATTTTTGAAGCAGATTCCTATTTTCATAAAAGCCTCTCACATGTTCCAATAAACTATGAAACATAACGGTGGACGCTTGAAGACAGCAGCCTGTCGGCATGCCTGAGTTTCATTTTCCTTTTCCACTAATGTTGACCGTGCACAGGCTATTACTAGAGGGAATGACTGAGGACACAGCACCATAAACTGTGTTTCTTGGTTTGCTTGATCTGGGCATCACAACACACAGGGATTAGATGAAAATACTCTTGCACTGTAGCCCAGTAGCCCTCCATGAGGATTTTGCTGGCTATTCCCAAGCTTGCAAAGATGAGAATGTGGCAAACCCGGGCATAAAAACTGGAGCGTTGGAGAAGTCACAAGGTCCCAAAGTCCTTGTTGTCCTAGGATTTTGGTCATGAAGCAAATGGTAAGAACTTGTTGTATGACTGTGTTTCAGTTGTGGTTCTAACAGTGGAGTCTTTGAATGCTATTTGTGTACGGTATTGTTCTCTTAAACTTCTGCTGCATGAACTGTGCTCCCAAACATGTCTACGATGTTTTTCTTTAAAAAGCATTAAAGCCACCACTGAGCATAAAAGAAAGCGACCCAATCAATTCAGATTTCCCTAAATTCACCTAGCTTTTCCCCTAATGAATATAGGATGGCATTACTTTGCTGTGCTTTTGCATGGGCTAAGTTCTCTTGCTGCATCACACCCTTTTACTTCAATAAAAGTGCAGGCATTTGTATTCCTAGGAAGGGTCAATCTTGTCTTCTACATAAAAAAATGGGGCCATGCAATTTCTCACAGAAAACTTAAAAAATACTGTCATTCTTACACCAGTGTGTCAGAAGTCATACAGTAAAGAGGGATCTTTATGAGCAATAGCATACAGATTCTTTCAACTAAGGCTTCTGGTGGATAGTAATTAAGCTTAATGACCAGCTAAAAACTGTTCATTGGTATGTATGAAACTAGTTGATATTTCTGTTTTGGCAGTACAGGCTACATGGCTAATGATGGAGTGAGTATGGAAAGTGACCACTTTGGCATAGAATTTTTTTTGCTAAGTTGATAGTTATTGTTATACCTTTTTCCCCACCTATAATGACACAGGAATTAAAAAAAAAAATGCATACCTGTGTCCTATGTATTCGAGACATAACTAACATCAGTCTTCATAAAGGCTACACACAACTTTTATGCCTCACGCACTTTCCAAAATTCAGTCATCTTTAGCTAACTACTCACAATATATGAACTTAAAACATGAGAAAAGAATGTGATTTTCCATTAGTCCTGACACTCAAAAACATCCCACACAGGTTTTTACTCAGACTTGGCTTCGGCATACACTTTCTTTTCTTGCTTGAATGCATATGGCACAGATGAGAACACGAAAAGGAGACGAAAAGCATGGCAGAAAGCTCGCCTGTTCTGCTACCAGAATTCTCAGGCTCTTGTATCTACACCTGACATGACGCAAGCTCTGAAGATTCCTTCCCCCCGTCAAAAAACAAATCCGGATAAAAGCATCGGTCCATGACTAGAACAATGAAGATTAGAGAGTAATAAAAGAGTGATGAAATAAACTGTTTGGGGGATTGAAACTGTGTGAAAGACCTCAGATGCAAACATTTAAAAATAAATTACAGTAAGTATTGGAACTGGATCGCAAGCACTACTATCAGTTCTTTTTTTTTTCTGCTCTGAACAGCAATTCTACAGCCCATGGAAGTTTATGCTGTCATATGCCTCTACCTGTGTTAGTGACGTATGCTAAACAGAGCAGCTTTTTTCACCCTTGGTCACTCATGAGAAGGCACAGAAATTACTGTAATTTCGTTCGTTTTGCCATTTCTTATGCTTTTTGTGCATTATTACCAGACTGTGAGCATTTAAAATAACGGATAAACAAAGAAAAGCGGAAAGTCCGATCAAAAAACTGCAAGTTTTTCCCTGCTATTCGCCAGACTCGCGGCGCTGCGCTCGGGTCCCGGGGACCAGGAGGG
>NW_010525074.1:0-1411 GCF_000687285.1 Phaethon lepturus | reverse complement strand
CCGCGCCCCCAGCCACGGGGACCCCCGCTCTGGGTT
Organism: Phaethon lepturus; assembly: GCF_000687285.1. Classification (NCBI taxonomy): domain Eukaryota; kingdom Metazoa; phylum Chordata; class Aves; order Phaethontiformes; family Phaethontidae; genus Phaethon; species Phaethon lepturus. Next base: position 1,375 of record NW_010525074.1, on the reverse strand, counting down.
TGCTGACCGGGCTCGTGGTTGGAACACACTGACAAAACAAATAACGGCATGATGAATTCGGCTCTTGGCGTGGCCATCGGGAAGCTTCCAAGTGTATTTATGTATGCCCTTACGTACGGAAGAAATGCCTCCAATAACAAAGTTATTAATCTGGAATAACTCTCTTTGGGCCTCTCTTCATTGCCATTTTCTTTTCAGGATCTTTCTTACCCGTAATTTCTCCCTGCTGAGAGCAGTCTTTACTTAATCTCGCCATAACTATTGGAACACCACGCTTAGAAAGCCTCCAAATGGCATCTCGCACGGCATGGTTGATTTTCTGCAGGATGCTCCTGAGTGGAAACTCGCTCGGAGCGGGAAGCAGAGAGCCCGGGGAAGCACTGGCACCCACCGCTGCGGTACGGCGCGGAGCAGGGGAGGGCTCCTTTTTTCCCACGGGTTCTTTGAGAGTTCCCCGAACGACTCGCGCGGACCTGCTCGTCCCTCCCGACGCCGGAGGGGAAGCCGATTGTTTTCCCTTGAAAGCGGCGCAGCAGACGCTCTTTGATTTTGGCAGATTTCTAAATGACAAAGCTAAAGACAGGTTAAATTGTCTTAAAAGTAACAACCACATTATTTATGTTGTCACTCTTCATGCTGATAGAAATGCCAGCCTGGCACCGAGGTGCTGAAGACGTCCCCCAGGCCAAGCTGCCGTCCTCCGGTTCCACCCCAGAGCCCCTCTGGGGGCGGGGGGCAGGAGGGGGGGCTTTTCTATTGCGATGGTGCCCTTGAAGCAGGAGGGTCCCGCCGGTCAGGGGTCCAGCCCGGCCCCTGGCCTGAGGAGCACAGCAGGACTGCGAAGGAGATGGGAAATGCTGCTACGTGCGCCGCTAAGGCGTGTCCCCGGGTTCTACGGAGAAATAAATTAGCCCGTCTACTTGACTCTGTAAGGGCTTTTGAAATATGCTAAAAAACATCTCTTAATTATTCTGAAATTACTGATAACTGCCTCTGCAACAGGTTATGAACCATCTTCTAATTATGTATTATAGCCACAGTATTTCTATGAATCGTTAATTAATTATCCTCGGCTATCCAGCATGAAAAATTGACGTCTAGAGAAAACAAATGGAAAAAGAGAACCTGAACACATTCATAAACAGGCAAGAGAAAAAGAGTCCGAACAGTCGAAGAACAGGCAGGGAGGTGGAGGGCTGGGAGGGAGAGGAGGATGAGGGGAGGAAGGCAGCCGAGCAGCCAGGGAGGGGCCGGGCAGGGCAGAGAGACGCCCGGAAAACACACAGAACAGGGAGCGACGCCCAGGGAATGCGGCGCTGCGTAGAGCGCGTGGTGCACGCCCTTCGCGGGAACACGGCGGCTGGCGTGCCCGACG
>NW_010525073.1:0-7377 GCF_000687285.1 Phaethon lepturus | reverse complement strand
TGGAGCGTAGGGATGGGCGATTGGCAGGGGTGCAGGCGCTTCTCCAAAAACAACACCCCCTCGGGTCCTGAAAAACTGGGCTGTAAAATGCCCGACCACACTGTCATGCAAGACCTGCAGCACTTCTGCTTTCAGTCTCAAGCAGAAATACCACCCCGAGCATCCTTCCCCGTGGTATTTTGGCATGTCCTCTCCTGGCTGGAAAGTGGAAGTGAAGACACAAAGCGGCCTCCCCCCATCGCATGATTGGACTCTAAAAAACAAACAAAAAAACCAAAACCCAAAAAACAACCCAAACCCCAAAAATCGGGGGCAAGGCTATGAAGTCTGAAGCTTATTTACACCAGTAGCATGTCACCCATCCCTACAGAAATGACTCTGGATGTGCAGTACGTGCCATTGTAGCACTGCCATAAGTGTACAGGATTTCATGCATGTCTGCCAAGCCATAATTCTCTCCAAAACTTCTCTCTGAAAATACTGAGTTGTGATGGCTGCTTCTGCACCAGTCCTGAACTGTATATGCACAACCTGTCCTAGTGATGCTTCCTGATAATTGGGTGGGCCACAACTTTTCCCAGTTAGATCAGAGACATTTCAAACACTTTTTTTATTCCCCCCCCCTTAATTTTAGCATTTTTATTTGTCATGCTCTCAGGTTTAGAGCTATTGCAAAGAAAACAGGGTGTCACTTTGTTCTGTAGGAGGCTGTTAGCCATGCCGAATGTCAGTAATATCTCAGGGGGCTTCCTCTAGTCTTTTGCTAGCGTGAGGTCTCGAGACTTTTAGTAAAAGTTTTCCCTGCATGAGTCCTAGGCAGTGTTTTACTGCTCGCAGTAGAGATTGATAGTCTTTTTCTGTGCCTTGTTGTTATTTTCAGGTAGAGCAGGTCTTACTCATACTCTTATCAGTCATGAGAAGAAAGCAGAAATTCCTGTGCAGCGTTGCTCTGTGGCTGTATGAGTCCTGTTTCAGCCAGATAGTTTCAGGGCATTTCTGTCTTACTTGTAGTCTATGGAGTTAAAATCCCAGTACAATCACCACGTACTCCACGAGGCATCAGTAGTGATGCAGCTACATTGTACTTAATGTATGGCAAAATAAAGACCTCTTGGGAATGGATCCTGGTTTATAAGACACTGATGTGCTTACTAACCTGAAACTGAAGACAAAATGAGCAGCCTGATCTCAAGACAATGTTTTAATGTGTTGTGTTCTTTGTTTTCTTTTGCTGTAGATATCCCAGTTATCAGTAGATGAACTGAGTAGCAGCATGTTTGTTTCACAGATGTAGAAGTTCCCGATAGAACAGTAAGTTCCTTTTCAGTGTTTCTCTTTACGGTGGATTGCTTTGTACAAGGCCACTGCATCCCCCAAAAGGGGGGCTGGCTCGGGCAGGGGGACCGAGCCTGCGGGACCCAGTGGCTTCACACTCTGCTGACTCAACAGAAAGTTGGCAGCTGCAGCACAGATACGGGCCAGCCCTACGGCTTATAACAAGCAATGTTTCCTTGCATCTAAAAAATCTGTTTTACGCTGTTCATAACTTCCCTTCTTGCATCCTCCTGAGTCTGACGGCTGTGTTTCCAGGTTACTCTTGCCCTGCACGGCTCCCAGCTGCCTGCAGGTGCCTCAGGGATTTGCGCTATTGATGACAAAGACTGCACTGGTAATGAGTCAGCCGAAAAGGTGTAACTTCTCTTTTGCTGTTAGTGGCATATTTCCTTTCCTGGGGTAAGCAAGATTGGGTCATCACCAGCTGCTGTGCACCTGGAAGGCTGGCTTGGTCTGAGCAGAGATCTGCTGTTCAGCTGCAGTGGGGGCCTTGCTCATGGTGGGTTTCTTCAGAGGTGCTTGTATGTCTTTAAGACCAGGATGAATGCCACAAGCAACATATCCTTCACCCTACCTGCAGATCCTGGGCTTCCCTAGGTTGCTGGCTTTTGCTGAGTGGGAATGATGGAGGAATTTGTCCTTTTCTTTGACTTACAGAGTATTATTTCACAGTCGTAGCAGCAGTGTCATTTTTCCATTGCTTTTCTTTGTGCGTGTTAGCTGATGTTCACAAGAGAAAATCCCTTGAGGGTTTCAGTTTGCTGTATTTTTTTACCCCAAGAGAGTAAAGAGCAGTTCAGCCAGTTCAGCAAGAGATCACCAGATTTTCCCAGTGCAGGTATTTAGGATACACAGATATGCAACCTGTTTCTTCCTTAGGTCACGTATTAGAGGCAAGTACTTAAATGCTGGAAATTAATTTGGCAAGCAGTTCTCTAATTATATCTTTAGCAATCAACAGAAGTTACTAATATTGGTGGTGGCGCTCATCTCTGCTGGCCTAAATAAACTACCGGACGTGTAAATGACCCACAGATTGTGGCCATGGACCCCTGTTAGTCTAGGGGTGAACACTGAGCTATCCCCGTCAGTGAAAATGTTCTGCGTTACGCAGCATACTGTTCTCCCAAACAACAGACAGACCCATGTGACACCTGACAGGTTAGCCCATTTCCATAACACAAGCAAAACAGCCTATTCCACCTGATAAGGAGATCATTTGCATGGAAAGAGCCTCATTCTTGGAGAATTTTTTTCAGCATTTATTTCAGGAAAGTTCTTTTCACTTATCTTGTGTGTGTGCTTAAACTCACACTGTCAATAGTGATTTCAGACTAGGCAAGGAACTTCCATGGGATGTATTTCATTAGTAAGTAGGGAACACATCAGTGTGTCTGAAGAAGGCATTGGCTGTGCTGTTAAGGACCATGAAAAACCTTTGCTTGAAAGAAGTAGGGTCAACGTTTTGAATTTGATGGGGTTTCCTGGGCATCAGGCTACTGGGCACAGAGAGGGTCTGGGTCAGACATGGAGCCTGTTCTTCTCGAGAGCAGTGTGAGCACATGTGTGAGCCGCTGCTCTGCACTTGTCCTCTTACCATCTCGCAGCTGCAGGACATAAACTGCCTTCAGAGACTGGTGAAAAAGGGCAATGTTCGACAGCATCCCCAGTGCTCACAGACCCACCAGTGACCATTTCCATGCAGGAGCATGTGTGTTTTCATCCCATTCCTGGATTGTTACCCTCTGTGTCCGTGTATAAAAAAAAATGCCAGCAAAACTCTTGAGGACACATCGTTTCATGCTATCACCTGAGCTTGTGGAATTGTGCGTGTGCTCAAGTGTTTTGCCAGACAAGGACCTTGGCTGGCACTGTGCAGTGCTGAGGGGTGATTCCCAAAGCTGTCCTGAGTGGGAGTTTGATTATTGAAACACTTACTGGTCTGGCAGATGTTCTTCTTTTCCTCCATGGTTGACAAGGTCCTTGTAGCCAGGCTGGCTAGCCTAGCTCTGCAGGGGACAAAAGTCTTGGGTCCTTCAGGGGAGGATTTTCACAAGTACATCCCAAGAGATTTGCTCCCAGAAGAGGGTCCCCTGAGCACAGGGCTTCCGTGTCTGTGTTTTGTCTCTGGGCCCAATTTGCCTTTGGCTCATGGCTCTTTAGGATCAGATTTTAATGTGTCTATCTGTGGCTCACCTGAAGGAAACAGGAGCTAACAGGGGTCAGTGATTCCTTTGGCCCTCTCTCTCGTCACGCTCTACCTGCTGACCTGTCTCAAAAGTAAGACTATTATTTGCCCACCTCCCTCTTTCACTAATTGTCATGTCAGCATGTGTGAAGCTGGAAATGGAAAGCCCTAAGTGCAGATTAAAGAGGGGTGTGTTATTAGCAATTTCACCCTGTGTCAGAAAATAAGGGAACAAAATATTTTCTCTCTGCAACATACTCATGGCAACTTCTTGGGCAATGCAGTGAGGATGTAGATGATCTTATTAGAATAACTTTTATTAAAAAATAGATACTTCTCTCTCTAACGTCTCACTCTTTCTTTGTGTTGTTTTTTCTTTCCCCTGCAGCAGACCATGTTGAAATTCTGAACAGTAAAATTGTGGAGCACCAGGACTTCTTGGTGGGAAGCTGCGCATGGCCTTTCTGTATATATTCCCTCTTCCCTCTATCGTTCTCTACCACCTCTACAGTAAGCCTGTTGCAGCCTACATGTTAACCAAAAACTGATCAATGGGAATGTCAAAAAAAAAAAAAAAAAAAAAAAAAGCACTATAGAAACAATTAACAAACAGCGCTCTGTTATATGAGATATACAAGTAGAAAATTATAATAGACTTTTATAACACATTACTTTAACACACTTAATCATTTTATGACTACCATCCTGATAAGTGCATCTGCACAGCGGACTGTTGGTTTACTGTATACTATCGATGGATAAATGTTTGTCTTGTTTTTAAAGTGTTATCTTACTGTTTTGTTTACATCATAGTCTATTGATTTGTTTTAAAGTGTACATCATTATCAAGTATACTCAATACCATTTTTTCATTATTGTTATGTCTTAAGTTTTCATATACTGTAGGTTTTATGGGTTTTTGTTTGTTTTTTACTAAAAATGTTATTGTGGGAAACAGGAATTATGTGCTTGAAAAACACGACACAGGAATGTTCTGCCCTTTGCTGGATTTTGCTGTTAACGTCAGCTAAAGTTGCTTGTGTTAAATGCTCCTTTTATCATTTAAAATTTGCCTTCAGATAGAGTCTCCAAATTTTTAGTATAAGTCATATGAAAGGACAACTGTAATTTTTGTCCAGTTCAGGGTATTTCTTTCAATACAATGAGCTGATTCTGGCAACTTTTGCAAAAAAAACCCCACAAAAGCCCACGCTCAGTAAGGGGACAGGAATGGTTTACTCAGACCGTGGTAAGCATCAAGGGATTCCTGCAGTTCTGTTGTCCATTGAAGTGCATTCTCAGCTGCAAACGGCGCACAATCTCTCTTGCTGTTCTCGTGGTGCAGTCAAAAATAAAAGAAGAAAAGGTGGTGAAGTGAGGCAGCTTCAGTTGGGCAAAGATTCATTGTGTTGGAGAGGAGCAAATGCCAGCCGTTAGCTGGAGTGGGCCCATAGCCATGACTTAGCCCAAGCTGGGTAATACCGTGCCCGGAGGCTTGTCTCCACAGAGCACGCTGACACATTCCGGCCTGGAATCTTACGTGGCTCTTCTTGAAATTTTGTTGGCGATTATTTAATCATAATTTTCTGTAAGTGAGTGATTTTACCCCAGGATCTCTGGCCTGGGGTAAAACACACCAGTAACAAAGCAGGAAAAAGCTCAGCATAAGCTTCCTACCATAGATAAACATTCATCTTAATGGAGCTCCTGTAGGTCAGTGGATATATTTTGGCACCTTCTATGTGATCAAAAGCAATGTTTGCCACACAACAAGGGCTAGTTCTCAATACCTCCTTTTCATACGCACGAATAAAATTGTTTCCAGCCCACGCACCCTGGACAGCCCAGCCTGTCGTTACGCTGCATTGCTGAACAATCTGGCTGCAGAATGCATTTTGGTTGAGCGTACAGCCCTATTCATCCCTGTCATAGCTCTACAGTATCACTGGTGTTATGGAAGAGGTGGATTTGCCCTGGTAAATCCGCAAACTCTGTACTAGGAGAAAGAGAATCGTTATTGAAGCCAGGCAAGAGGCTGGCTCCCAGTGTCCGGAGGGCTGGCCACCCCCAACTTACAGTGGTCCTGTAGGGTGCCAGATTTTGACAACCAGGTTGTATTTTCTTTTCCAAGAAAATAGGCCTTGGTTAGAGACTTTCCTTGCCCCCTTGCCTCCAGTGTGAGCGCAGATAGTTAGCTAGGTGTGTATCTCTGTGGACCACAAGTGATGGAGAGGTATCTAGGGCACAATCATGGTGTCCCAGAGCAAGCTCTGACCATCTGCCTGTGGGAGACTCATTCCTAGCAAGAACCTTTGAAGAGCCCAGCTCAAAAAGACCTTGAGCCAGAAGGAATCTCTCCATTCATTTCAACAGGCTTTGAACCAAACCCTGAGAGAGGGGAAAAAACATCCGCCCCCCCAGACCCTCTTTTATGAACCCTGTGTTTTGAGTCACTTGCGTCCATAGACGTTTCCCAGCCTTCGATGTTCACAAGCAGCAGCGTTGCCTGAAATCAGTGACTCTCACTTACACTGGCGACCGCATACCTGTTCTTTTCACCACTGAGTTTCTGTTTCCCAAAACCATAACGTTGTTAGTGGAAAAAGTGGATTTGAGTACTTCCTGTTTGAAATTATTTGTGTATCAAAAATGGGTTTTGCACAACCTGTGCCAGTGCCTCAACAAAGAACAGAGCTGATCTTCTTAAGCCAGAAAGGATGCATTCAAGCTTGTATGGCTTTATGAGTTCAAGGAGGTTGGAATTTTTTCAGTGCTAAAAGGATTTTTTGTATATCTTGACACTTTGATGTAACCTCCTATTTTATTTATCGACTTAAACATCTGGCATAGATGTGCATAGAATGTAAACCTAGAATACAGCTGTTTTCATGTCACATTTAAAGCACTGAAAAAAAAAAAGCATTTAAGGATTATTTTTTATTAAAGAGGTCCAATGAGGGATGTTCAGGGTAGTTATATTAGGTGCCACAACAGTTTTTATATTGCTGGCAAATTTAGACTTAATTTGTAAATGAGTTTAAGGAAAGAAAAGCTTGAAGCACTAAACTTCACCAAATTCAAAACAATCTCGGCAAAAATGCCATTTTGAGGTAGCACTATTTAAACTAGTTGTGCAATGACTTGCTCTAATTTTCTTTGTTCAAGAAAGAAAAGAAAAAAAAAAAACAGTCGCCAGACTATAAATTTCCTAAATAGACTATTACAAAGTCACCGAGTTAGTTAGTGACTCTAAACAAATGTCATAAAAGCATGAATATCATCCTTTATTTGACAAGAGATGTATGTAAGTTTGTTTAAATCGATATAATTTTAGTGACATTTTTATAAGCTTCCCACTTTCCATGAACCTATATTTTTTATTTATCCAAAGTTATTTCTCTTTGTCCATTTCTCTCAGCCTTATGCAAACAATATGCAAGAAATGCTGAAACTTGGATAAAACGGGTCATGCAGAGGGAAAATGAAAGCTGAGATTGATCATTTTCACAAAAAAAGGTTGTTAGTAGTTTCAATAAAAAGTACTACTACTAAACTGTAACATAAGCAGACAATAAAAGAGGGATTTAAAATAAAATGGATTCATAAAACTATTAAGATTATTTTTGTTAAATACAGTGTTTTTAGTAATTTGGAACATGATTTCACAATCAGCCGTGTTTTTTAGTTGGAAATTTCTAGCTGATGATTTTTGACTGTGTATTTTTGCATCGCGATGTTCTAGAAACCGTTACCTCCCTGGCCAGCCCGCGCCGGCCCCCTTCCCGAACACCCCGAAGCGCTTTTCCTCTCTGCCATCCTTGCCGTCTCGCCCCGCGCTCGGAGTGTTCCCGAAC
>NW_010525072.1:0-1109 GCF_000687285.1 Phaethon lepturus | reverse complement strand
GGGAAGAAAGAAAGACTCCTTCAGAAAAAAAAAAGCAGGCGGACAGACACACCGAAACAAATTGGGCCTTCAGCAAGAGTCTGGGACTAGGAGGGAAACGGAGAGGTTTGGTGGGAGCTAAGGTGAACGGACAGGTAAAATGTTACATCAGCAAACACTGCTGCTCAGGAGAGGGGGGAGAGGAGAAATCACTTGGAAAGATGAAAATCGCACATGTGCTTCTGATGACCCCATTAGATGCGAAGTCCTCCAGGAAATACATATTTGAAACAGCCAGGAAAAACAAACATGCCTTTTATAGACTTGCCTGTCCCGCCATGAAAAATGCAAACTTCGGTGTGGTGCGTGTCTATCTAGGGGGTGGGAGGGAGGAAGGGGGAATAGATTTTCTGAAGAACGCGATGAAAGCTACCTTCATCAGGAATATTCATTTGCGCTGCCCTACTCTCCAAAAATAGGCTGCTGCGTGAAAACCGAGGCAGTAGTTACAACTACCGCGTGTGAGACGGACATCTGAGTCTGAAAAGTGACTGTCAGGAGCTCGTCTGAGTGTCAACACAGGCAAGACTGGCTGGCAACAGTGAGGAAGAAAAAAAACAGAGGAGGGGTGAAGAGTTGAAAAACGGGACTTTATAAAACCTCCAGTTTGCTGTAAAGTTGTGCAGAGTCCAGTGAATCGTATTGGAAGAGCGATTTCTATCAGTGCAGGAGTTGGGGTCTGGGCAGGGATACCCCCAATCCCTCCTTCCCACAGCACCCTTTTAGAAGCAGTTGTGTTGGGGGTCGGGGGAGAGGGCAGAGACTGGATCCGAGATCACTTTGGCAGCAAGGGCATCACCCTTCCTCCTCTGCCCCCGCCCCGAGCACCCTGCCCACGCAGCCGGACACAGCAGCGGACATTTGATCCCCCTTCCCGCTTTTCACCGCGGCCTCTGGGCGCCCCCGGCCCACGCGGGGAAGGGGCAGGTCCGCGCCCACCTCCCGGCCTCTGCTGTCCCCTGCGTGGGGCCCGGCTTTTCCCCGGTACTTTGGAAATCCCGGCGGCAGGTGCCCCGGGGGACGCGGCAGCAGGCTGCGGGCGGGCACCCACGCCACGCGGGGACACGCAC
>NW_010525071.1:8103-10264 GCF_000687285.1 Phaethon lepturus | reverse complement strand
CGAGCACGGAGGGTCCGGCCTTCGCCTCCGCTCCCGCCGTGCGGAACGCGACCTGCCTCCCGTCGGAGTCACTCTTCAATTCACTAGTAGGAGAAAAGATGCCCGCCTCTCCTCCCTAGGAACTGCTGGCAGTGAATACGGTATTCGAGCCCTTTTCGCTGGTAAAAGCAGGGCAAACGCGCCTCCTCCGCCATCAGCGACTGCCGGCGCCGCAGAGACGACCAGACAGCGAGCGCCTGTCGTACCCGCACGCGGCGAGTCCGCTGACGACTGCCTTGGCGAGAAAGGTGGTTAAAATCATTTAACGCAAGCGCTGCCAAGGTATTTCAGATTGCTGATGTTGTATTTATTCCTTCCCCTGAATGCCAGAGGAGGCACTTATTTTGGAACTGCTGTAAGAGGGGCATCCGTAAAAGTAATATAGAATATAAGTAGCCAGGTATCAGGTTCTGATTCAGTTCGTGGCAGCTGCATGGGGCTAATCAAAAAGATGCTTTTGCCACACGGACAGACTCCTTTCGAATGAGAAATCAACATCAAGCGTTTGCAGATAGAATGAAATTTTATTTCTTGTGGAAGAGATGAGTATTCACAAACCCTGCTTTAAAAGCAGATTCCTTTTTCTGGTAATAAAAGACTTCTTTTTTCCCCAGTATTTTTTAAACACGATCTCTTAACTATGTATAAAAAATGCCTCATGTTTTAAACCAAAACAGCAATTGCTCAAAAAATGATCATAAATGGTTACTATGGGGCTTTTCGTCTTCATATCGAAAGTTTAATCAAATAGTTTAATAGTACGGTCTAGGAAAATAATATGACAATGATTAATAAATTCATGTTTCTCATACATATGAAGACATTTAATATCCCAGGGCCAGAACCTCTCCTACCGCTGCTGGAAGCAGCAGCTGGCTGTAGGGAAGAGGCTGCCGGTCGGTCGCAGGGGTCAGGGGCATCGGGGGCTGCTCCAGCCTAGACCAGCTGGGCTCGGTTTTGGGGGGACCCGACACCACGAACGGCAGCCCACGACTACGCTCTCGGGGTCTGTGCGATGCTAACAGAAACATGCTTGTATAAAATGCCGCTCATCTAGTTTTAATAAGAGGTTTTGCTCTGAGAAAACTGTCTTGCAGATTTAAAATTCTCTCTGTAGCCGTTTTTAAGTCCCTGAAAACCCAAAATGATTGTGGGTTAATTCTCGGGCCATCCCGTGTGAAAAAAGCGGAGTAAGAAACCACATATTTCTGTCTGTCACGTCTTCCAGTACTGCTGGTGTTGGGAGCTGAGAGGTATATAACATTTTAATGGCTGGGGCCATTAGGAATACGCAGATAAGCAGCGTGCGCACAGTGAATACGGCGTTACGTTCTGTTGCATTCAACAAACAGGTTGAATTTACTAATGTAATATCACAGTCATTAATTGTTAAATACCAAGCTGAAGTGATGCAGCAACCGAAGCCTTATCAACTACGCCAGATCCTAGCACCTAGCCGTTGCAAGGTCTGCAGTTATGATGGACTACCTGAGTTGATAACACATGGAATTATCTAAACAACATTTGCATATTTGTGTAATTATTTCCTAAGGTTAATTAGCTCCTGCAAAGCAGCTTGCCCTTTGAGACTGCTTACTGTGACAGGTTCACATATTTCCTGTTTCAATGCCAAATTTTACTTTTTTTTTTTTTAGTTTTTTTTTAAAGTAACTTGTTGCTGGAAAGTTACAGATGGGGCAGGAGCTGGAGGCCTTGAACTGCTACAGACCTTACTGGGGCAGAGCGGCCCAGACCGAATCTTAAACTTCTAATTCATCAAAACTCAAAAAACTCAAATGAAGAAAATCAAATTATTTTTAAGCTCTGGTGACAGCTCTCTCCTTTTGCTTTGTTTTTTTAAATCAAGGAGTTGGAATTGCATTTTTTTGCGACAAGTGAAAAGTGAAATGCATACAAATTGGGAAATATGCCATACAACTCAGTAGCTTTTAACAATTTACTTGAAGGTGGTTTCTATAATTACCACTTATCACAGCAAAACAATTTCTCCTTCTAGCTCGATGAACTACTGTAAACAAGTATGGTACATGTGTTAAATACGGGAGAACAGAACCGCACACTGGCTGGGAGGCAGAGGGGGGGAGAAGGCTCAGGGCCCCCG
>NW_010525071.1:6101-8089 GCF_000687285.1 Phaethon lepturus | reverse complement strand
CCCATCCTTCCCTGGAGATGTTAGACCCTTCCCCACCAGCAGGACCTTTGCAGCTGCGTACAGCTCGTCCCATCGCCTCATTTTCCCCTAACCCTCCCGAAAAATCATTAAATTAAAAATGATATACAACATGAATGTAATAATATAAAAATATAACTTAGAATAAGTAGCAGTTTGTCACTAAAGCAACACAGGATGCAGTAACGTTTTCAGTGGCGACTGGCTAATGCTGCTCTCTTCCGTACAATCAAAGATGTATTTTCTGTACAAAAAAGTCGGCTCTTTTAAGAGAAAATTGTATGTTTGGAGGTCTGAAATAAACAGCAAAGGGATACAGTTTGTTCCCTGCTGCTATACAATTCTTGATTATCATAACCTGACTCAAGTCAGCATCACATTTTGCAGCACTCCTAGGTAATGAACCCAGTAAAAATCAAACGGTTTCCACTGGAAACATTTTTTGACTGGAAAGCAAGACTTTAAAAATCAAGCTTATATATGTATATATGTCTATACAGAAACGAGGAGGCATGGTTAGTGCACGCTGGAGAAAAATGAATGGGGAAGATTTTAATCCACACTACTGCCATGGCAGGATTTGTGAAGCTCTGGCGTAATTAAGTACCAAATAAATCTGGAGGAACTCTGCCACTTGCTTTAATTCCAGCGAAGTTAAAAACAACTCTTCAGTCCTTTGAAGAACCCAACACCTCACAGATGGGTACCTGGGGTTTGCCACTACTGGAACACCCCATCTTGCCCCTCGCAGCTCTGGTGTCCTCACATCCTCCCATCACCGCACTCCCTTCTTCTCTGGGCTTGCATTTACACTTCACTTCTCCTTATACTTTTTCTGTCCTTTCACAGCCCTCAAATTAAAATAAAAATGGTTGTATCAGGTCTCTTTTGCCATTTCTACTGCACCACCTCCTGTTCTAGCATGGCCTATTTTCCAACAGCTGCCCTCTACTAAATGATGCTCATCACCTGCTGCATTTTCCTCACTCCTTTTACAAATATTTGCCTTACATGAGACACAACCTGTTTCATTACAATGGAACATAAGGAAACTCTGTGATGGTTTATTATCACCAGAGCAGCTCCAACTCCTCAGTACAGGACAAGGTCTAAGAGGCTTTGAGGGCAAGAAAGCTGGAACAGAAGCCAAAAGAACCAGCCAACATGGGATTTCTTCCTCAAAGACAGCAGCCAAAGTATTACAACAGGGAAGGGAAAGTAAGGAAAGGATAGAAACCTAAATCATGAAAAAAGTGGAAGCAAAGATCTCCCATTAATATTTTTGTGCAGCATGAGTACCTGAAGACAAGAATTTAAAGTGTCCAGCTCAGGCCATTTAACAAAATTTGATCTTTAACGGAGAAATTCCAGTGTACTTAGGAAGCATCCCATTTATTTGAAATTCTTTTTAACGATTTAATCAGAGAGTTGTGAGAACCGCTGCACAGATATTTCCAAAATGTTTCTTACTCCAGCCCGAGAGGAGATCCCAGGAGGCAGCAGGACATTCCCCTAACAGTAGGAATTGCATTTATTTCTCCTTTCCTTACAGAAATGGCTGGCAGTAGTCTGTATGCTACATAAATGGAGACGTGAAGATTGGCTGGGTCCTGCAAACTCTTAAATAACTGGATTTTCAGGAAGGATGGTGACAGACTGTTTTCTACTGGGTGAGCCCAGCTCTACGAAACCAGGCAAAAGGAGGCTGCAGAAGAGAGCAGATGAAGGTAACAACATCAAGATCATCTCAGCGGCAAAGCAGCCATGACTGGGGAAGAAGACACAGGAGCAGAAGTGATGGTGAAGGCAAATTTGTGTAACAAATCTTTAATCTGACAACACGCATCTGAAATTCAGTTTAGCAGGTCTTGCTGGGAGCACTGGGAGGAAGGGATAATGAAGACTGAGCAGTGGGTCTAGGGAGTTATTTTAGTTGCTGTGTCCTAAGTTGAGCATAAAGGAGATGACTT
>NW_010525071.1:0-6070 GCF_000687285.1 Phaethon lepturus | reverse complement strand
GGGAAAGAGATAAAATCACAGAGAACTGATGCTTTGGCCTTGAAAGTCTGAATGGAGGACAACTTCCTTTCTTTCCTTCCTTCTGTGGGCTCTGTACAGATTTTATTTGCATACTTTGCCACACTAAAACACCACCACCCAGCATGACTTCATCAGCTGTGCAGCTGGCAGAGTGGGGTCATGGTCACCAACGTCTGGTGTAGCTCTGTGGAAACACAGAGCACTGAATCTGCAAAGGTTCAGCACTAAAATAAGGTAAACATGTTACTGGCGAGTTACGTTATTTTATTCAGCAACTATGTTCATATGCATTGAGAAACGGTCATATTGTAGTCTTCCTAATTTATGAATTCAGCAGGGATTAAACCAAGAACCTTCAGATGTGAAAACACCAGCCTCCTCCACTTATCTCGCAGGAATAACTGGGGAACCAACATGACTACATTATCTTTTTGAGGGCATCTTCTGAGATGGGGGCAAAACATACACTCTGGCAGTAGGTAGCAGCTGCATTTGAGACAGGAGGAGAGACCAGGTATCACAATAGGTAAGTCGGGTCATTCTTGGAGCTGCAGATATAAATAGCATAGTCAAGGTTATTATTTGGCACATGCCTTCAGAAAGCGATATGGCAAAGTGACTTAAGGTTGCATTTTTCATATTACGGATCTCAGTCTTGTTCCCAGATCTATTTGAGATGATTCTGCGTAATTTCTTGTGCCTATTTTATTTGCGAAGTGGGCCAGTAATGGAAGTGCTCCCAAGATTGCTTATGAAGCCCTAGCAATAAAGATGCTGTGTGTACACAGTCGGCAGCAGAAAGGAAGACCAGGAGTCTTATATACTGCAGTTCAATACACATCATGTTAAGTCAGAGAGTAGTCCCACGTCCAAAACTCCCAATAATTCATCAGGAAAGCAGGCAATCTCGACAGACCTGATACATGAACAAGTATTACATGCAACATGCAGTATCTGGTGTATCTAACAGCCAAATTAAAGATGTGAAACAAAAATGCATTTGACAGACCGAGACAATATTTAAATGGTCACCATCAGTGCAAAGGGGATGGAGGGCTGGCTTGGGAGGAAGCGGTGATACCTACGCTTTGCTACCGCTCGACTGCTGAGATTAGGTTTAAAACGAGAAGTTTTAGCTCATGCAGGACTGGCACTGTCTAGCCAGGTTTTTTGCGTTCTGTCTTTCGGCTCCTCCCTGGGGCCCCTGTTCTCCCCAGCTCCCACCGCAATTACCATCCAAGTTGACTTCAGATCCTGTCCCACTTTTCCCACTCCAGATGCAAGCTGGGCTTTCCCTGGTGATGGTGGTCAGGAAATAAAATTCAGAGCTGTGCTGTATCTATGTGGGAATGTAGGCAGCTCAGATCCTAACCCCACCAGGGGCAGCAGGAGGGAGTTACATTTCCCCTTTATATCCAGATTTATTGCACACGAGAAAAAACAAAGCAACTCCAAGCCGGAAAAGTTTTCCCAGCTAAGCCCTCCACTAATACAGTTCCCAACCAATAACCTAGGGCTACTTCTGTATTTAAAAAAAACCCTAAACCACTCCTTCCTCCTGTTTCCAAAGTGCTCCAACCACCTCTGCTTGGTGAGGAACAAGCTGACCCTGGAAATCAAAGCCCTCTTTCCACCCTCTCGGCCGCAGGACCTGCCTCCAAGCCCTCATTTGTAATATTTCAACGGGCAAACAATGGCCTGAAACCACGGGGTGAAGTTGTCAGTGCCCGCAGTTATTCTTCACAGAGGTGCCAGTGGTCTCAGCTGCATTAATGCATCGCTGACTTAACACCACATTTCAGTTTTGGCAAACATAGGTCTTTGCAGGAGGCCTTCAGGGCGCTGCTGTGGCAGGACCTCGCAGATGTTACAAGAATATATGAGTGTTTTTTAAAAGGCCGGCATTACAGGTGAAATTTCTTAGATTTGCATTTGAACTGAAAGTCGAGCACGTTGCGTTTGGCCGCAGAACAAAGCCAGCAGCAAATGTCACCTGCCTTGTTCAGTCCGCAGCAAAGACTCAGCCTTTTCACACGGTGAATATTTTCTGCTGCCGGGTCACCGTGTCCAAGTGCCCTCCCTATTTCTCCAGCTTTTTATTAGGAAATCCAAGGCACTTTGTAACTTGAAAGGGTTTGCTGTTTATAAAGTAAAACCCAGATCTCAGGCTAAAATTAAGTCTCAAAAGTTATTATAGCATCATCTCCCTGGGTAAAGTATCTGCTTGTCAGCCAGGGTAAGACAACTTTGTCAGGCTGTTGTTCCAATCTGGATTTTCCTGTTATTACTTCTGCTGGAGTCTGGCATGTCCTGTCATCACCACCCAACAGTCCTCCAGTAAAATGCAGGAAAGGAGACCAAAAGGAAAAAAAACTCAGACAAAATCAGTTTCTCAGTGGCTCTTAATTATCATCTGCAGTCAAAGCTTGGGGGTTGGTATTTTAAATGACTGGTTGTTTTCTGTTTTATTTTTTTCTAGTGGCCAGTTGCTCCCGATTGAACTGGAGAGTAAATAGTTAAAAGCCTTCCTTCAAAACAGATCTTGCCCCTGAGTATCTGCAGTATCCTTTTTCTTTATATTGTTTCCGAATTGACAGATGTGGTAGGAGTCACCTGAGCTAATTATTTTATCATCGAGACAAGAATGTAAATAAACACAAATATGACATTTGTCTTTTTCAGTCTGGGGACAAGAACATTGCTGACTCACCGAGAGGAAAGAGGTGCAGGAGAAGAGAATAGGAGGAAGGAGGGAAATGAATCAAAGGAAGTTTCACTTTAGAAAAAAATAACTAATTTCCCTTTTATCTCTCTGACAGACTTTTGGATTTTTGCTTTTTTGATCGTTTTTCCCCTTTCCATATAACTTGCTGGGTTCCAGGTGAAGGAAGCCTGAATTTGAAGCAGCATGGTCTGGCAAACAGTTTGGAAATCCTGCCTGGGGAAACCCATCAGACAATTCATAGTAACGATTCTCAGACCTGTCCTGTCTACACGGTTGTACCATGTCTACTGGCAAATACCTGGGCAGTTCACCTGAAAAGCCCCCATGCCACGATGCTCCAAGCATGGCATCTGCCAGCCTCTGCGGGCGGACTTACATATTCTAATTTAAGTAACAGCTACAGCAGTTGGGCCAAATAGATTCCAATTGGTAAAAATACACAAAGACTGGGGCAGTTGCATGTCAATACAATGCTACTACCACAATACCAAACGTATCCCTACGTGGTATATGCATCTTTTTTATATCTGTTTATACTTTTTTCTTTTCAAACTACTCAATCTCAGGGATCGAGATTCTGCCCACAATAACGAACATCATCAAAGACAGCCTTTTGTGTGATCGAATTATGGGAACAAAAGAGCGTTTCTAAAACAAACCATCAGGTTGTATCATTGCAGCTGTCTTCCCCACCAGCCATGTTTCTGGCAATTAATAGATTGATTGTGGGGGCAAGTAAATAAAAATGAATACAATACTTCTACAAAAAGAGTTATCTGCCAAGACACAAAGAGAGATCATGCCAGTTGTTTAAATGATTAGATGCATTTTTCTAAACACTAAAAACAACTTCTTTTGAAATGAATGCATCTGAAACATTGAAAAACTCCTAATGGAAGTCATGCAGAAGTGTTATTTTTCTATTTCCTAAAGTACTTAAAGAGTATTTTACTTTCCAGTTCTTTCAATCTGTTTATATGTTGTAATGAGAAACAGACTTTTTTTTTTAACCATGCTATTGCAAGAAAAATAGCATTTTGGCCAAGAAAAATGCAGATTTCCCCACCACAGGAAACAATGAATCTAACAAACTTCAACACATTTAAGTAAAACAACAACTTAGTATTTTCATTAACAGCTATGGTTTCAGAACAAAGCTCAACTGTAAAGTCTCTGTTACAGAGTTTATATCTCTTACGTGAATTAAACCAAATAGAACAGCTTCACCCTGTATTTTTCTTCTTGACGTCTGTCTCTATTTATTACATACACTCAAGAGCCTTTATTTAAGTGAAAGAAAGATTTAAGAGGCTCAAAGCTATTTGATTTCTTCTAATAGAGAGAGCAAAGTGCTCAGTGTTTTAAGTAAACTGATATACTATTTATTTAATGTACAGTTACAGAGATTTGCTGAAGTGCCTTAACATGTAGTGTACTATAACTGATTGTGTTTGAAATAACTGCCATTAACTTATAAAATAATTATCTAAACAGATGACAAACACAATCTGAAATTCAGATTTGCCTTTTCTGTTGATTCTCATCACAATAATCTGAAAAGCTGAATGTTGAGCTATTCAAGGCTTAATTCTGCTTCTCAGTTTTCCCATCCAGACCCACCTCCACTATTTTTGATGCACAATAATGTAAGCTAGGAAATGATCTTTAATTCTGATGAGTCGCTAAACAACTTTAGGACTTGCTTGTTTTACCTCTGTCTTGAACCCTGCAACTCCCTTGCGCTGACCATTTTATGAAAACAGGCTCTTTTCCGCTCAGATTAGCGAGGGCGTTGGTGTTGCAGCAGTGGTGCGTTGCCGCCGCCGCCGCTCATTAGACATTAGATCACTAGCAATTTTCTTCTAACGCTGTGTCATTTTTTAACAACTCAAAACATCCAACGACATAACAGACAGCTTGGCTGTGTTTTAAATTAGCACAAATGCTAAAGCCAGGAAATGTAATTCTCAGGATATCGGAACAAAAGGTTCAGAGAAAAAAGAATTCTTATATACCGTAAGATTATCAGGACTAGACTGTCACACCGTGACCTTGCTGGCGTCTAGCTAATCTGACAATATTTGGCAGAGCATTGTTTCAAATCAATAACTAATTAACAAAGTACAAAAGAAGTTGTACTGTTTTTGAGGCTCCTTGTTAAAAATGGCTTTTGGTTGCACATGGGCAGAAAGGTCGCTTTTATGACATCTTCACGAGTCTTTCAACATCTTGACACTGTCAGATTAAATTACTTTTAGCAATTAATTGTCATAAGTTAAAACAGAAGCACATTTGTTACAGCAGGTTGTCATAATGACATGGTGAGCAGTTGTTTTGATATGAATTTCTTCCACTGACCCTCTATCATATCTTAATTTTTTTGGTTGACCTAACTGGAAAATTGGGAGCAATCTTCTATCTCAGGCGGCACAGGCCAAGCATTGGGGGTCTTACTGAGATTATAGACTGAACAATAACGGTACAGAAACGCCAGAGAGAACTGAAGATCCTGAGAATAATATGTATCTATCTTCTACAGAATAGATAACCTCTGATGTCTATGCTGGTGGGTGCGGTAAGAAAAATAAACCCTCAAAAAGACACATGGATGTAGCTTTTCTTAGTTATAAATGGTCCTTAATGCCATTTTAATCCTTTATTAGCCATCACCATTTGTTTGATGTGTTTTAAACAAGGATTAAGTGGATTCAACATCTGCAACCTGCACCCATTCAAACCGTTACTTAGTTTTGGAGGCTTGGTCCTTATTGTGCTTTAATTAAAAATAATTCTACTCTTTAATTCCCTTTTGTTAAACTTCTCTGTATGATGATGCATGCGTATTGTCTGTATTTCTTACAGATTAGTCCTCCAAAATTTCTTGTCAAAGTTTGTATGAGTTTGCTATAAAGCATTAGATCAGGATTAAAATGGACATCAGTCCTAACAAAAGCACCCGGCATTTACTTCATAAATTATAAATCCCATTCCAGCTGTTGGCCGGGCTTTGCCGTGCGCCCCATTACCAGAGCCTCTCTGAAAAAATACCCAGTTTGCTCATCAAGGATGTGCAAAGCCAATAGAATTTATCAGGAAAAGATAGATTGAGCATTGAAAGTTGATAGATTATTTATCGAGCTTAGGATCTCAGGTCTTCTGTGACACTCGTTACCGCCTGCACTTTGGGAGGGAAGAAACAACTTTGAGCCAGCGGCAAAAGCAAGATGTAGAGTGCATGCACAGGGCGAAGCCAGCAGTGTGCTCATTAAGGTACAGAACAGAAATGTTAATCAAGACCTTAAAGAAAAGGGTTTGAGGAAACAA
>NW_010525070.1:0-3621 GCF_000687285.1 Phaethon lepturus | reverse complement strand
CTGGCGATCCCGGGCAGCGCTCCGGAAAGCGTCTGCTAGCTTTGGGTTCTACATCCGTAGGGGCTCACTTCTGGAAGCGCTTCCCTTGCCCTTTGGTTGCGTCTCCTAGTTCAGAGCGCCGAAGGCTTAGACAGTTCACAGCCCTTTGCGTAAGCGCCGGCTAGACGTGGCAGAAGGGCGCCGGAAGCTTCTGCTTCCTCCCACGGCACGCGATCGCGCCCCGCGCCCCGCCGCCTCTCCTGCGCCTCCTCCCAACCATTATCTCTGTGGGGTCAAACTTCGCTGGAGCCTCAACGAACTATAAAAAGCAGGAGCTTGACTCCGTACTCGACTGGGGTGGCTCGTATCGCGTCGGTGAAGTGGGGACCTGCTGCCTACTGTCCGCCCCAGGGTAGGAAGGGAAAAAACCCAAGTCTGTGCACGGAGCGGCACTGGCCTTACGAGGAGTTTGTCATCCCTCACCGAATACCAGTTGCTTTCAGCAACTAATGTCAGATCAAGATCAAGCAACACTGTGGTCTAAACTTTATGCCTTTCCCTGTAATAATTACTGTTCAACTCCGCGCATTATAAAGGCCTTTGACTTTTCTTTGAAACGGGCATTACTGATTGGTGCCAAAGACAGTGACTAAAATGAAAAATCTTTGATCTAACTCAATATCACAACTTCTTTTTTTGTATATTAACATAATCTCTGTACTGAAATTAATCTGTGGTGTGGCTGCAGTGTGTTGAAGATTATATGTATTAGCGTTCAAGATGATGACTTTTTTAAGCAGTAGCAATTCTTACTTTTTAAGCAGCTCCTATTTTAGGAGTATATCTACTTCGCCCTACAAAATATCCTCGGGGAAAGTTCAAGAGATACTGGCAGAGAAACCGTGTTTGCTCCTTTGGATAAAAGCAGTTGTAGGTACGGCCGTGCCAGCTGCTGGCAGGGCTGAGCGTACCCGGGCTCTATGCTAGGCCAGGTCATTGGCGAACGGACGTGTAAGGGCAGGATTTCTGACCGTTTTGTCCTTTATTCCAGCCCTAGACACCGACTTTGACCCTGCAGCGAGACCTCAAAGCTCCCAGCTCAGGAGCGAGGTGCACCAGCTTCTCTGCTCGGGGACGACTTCAGCTTGGTCAGGTAACAGACGGCTCGGTCGTGGAAGGACGTGTGTGTTGGGGAGGCTGAAAGGGGATTAGTGGAGCACAAACCCCGTCACGTACCGCTGTCATCTGCACGGGCTGAGGAGCTCTGGGGGCAAACTGGCACAGAAGTGCCTGGGGAGCGTTCGCGTTAGATGCCAGCCTTGAAGCAAGCTCGCTCCTGCAGGAGGAAATGCAAATCAACTTTTGAGTGGCTGCAAAGTATCTTGAAAACGCGTTTTTCAGTGAGGACGATGTATAAATAAACGTGTACTGGCCCGGCTGGCGGGCGCGTCCTGGCTGTGCTGCATTGCCAGGACACGGTAGCCCAGCTGGGTGTGCTACTGGTGCTGAGGGGGATGCTCGACATCTCTGCTGCTGCCGAAAACTGTCGTCTTTTCCCCCTGTGCCCGGCCGGTTTCTTCATGGAGCGGTGTGTGCGCCTCGCCTGCCGCAGGGTACCGACCAAAACCGACCTAGGGAGCACCTGCGCCTTTTTAGTCCCTCGGCGTGGCACTGGAGGCTGTTTCACGGCCTCGTTCCTCAGTGGTGCTCCTCACGAAGTTCTCAGCCGTTGATGCTGAGCGTATCTCGAGCAGGGTTTGCTTGGAGCCTCTGTGACGCCGGTGGGCGCCGAGTCCGGGTGTGGGCGGGTGGATGTTGTCACCACGTGCGTCTCCTTCGAAAGGGGTTTCAGCTGGAAAAGCACCCATGTTGTTGATTTATTTTGTGAAGAAAAAAACTCTCATGGGGCACTCCTGCACTGTACTTCTCTTCCGCTGTGATAGCACTTGAGTCGGAAGTTTTCGGCTAGTTGCAGAGGCCTGTTGATCTTGTTTTGCGATAAGAAATTGCATTAACAAGAGAAAAAATATCTGCTTTACGTAAAACGTCAGAACATGTTTCATTTTGGGCGTTTTGTTTGTGTCTCTAGCTGATAAAATAAGCAAAATCTGTATTCATAAGGATGGCATTTTCCAACAGATTCATTAAAAGAGACTGTAACTGACACCTGATGCTATTAGCAAGAATATATATCTCTTACTTAAAGTATTTCTACCCTAAAAGTAAAATGTCCATTCTATGTCTATTAATATACAGTTCATTAAACTAGAAACAACTATATAATTAGGAAACAACAACAATTCATTAGTCTTAATGGGATTTAATAAAGTTCCCAAGCAAGGATTCTTTGGAGAATTAATTACGATATACTAATCAGGAAAAAAATCCAGTTCATCGCTGAGATATATTTCTCCAACTCACGAGCTGTGAAGCACCAGCGACCCTCAGAACATCGCCCCGGCAGCGCGGGATTTTTCCCGAGCCCCGGACAGCGCGGGCTGCCAAGGCTGGGCAGGTTACAACTGAACTTCTCGTTTTGTAAACGCTGAATTTCCAAGCAAAAGCAACGTTATTAATCATTTTGAGCCAGCAATGCTCTGCGGAAAGGGGCTGGCTGAAGGAGTGCCTCGGCAGCCTGAGCCGGCTGCTGTTGCTGAGCCGTAGCTGTCGGGGAAAGCGAATCCCGTCACCTTCGGTGGCCCCGCGTGCCGCTGCGGCTGCACGGGGCAGCTGCTGGCGGCCGCCTGAAGGTCCGGTTCTTAATCCAGCAAAAGTGCCAATGAGAATGTCTGCATTTTATAGCCCTGAACAAGATCCGTTGTTTCTCATCAGGGATTTTCATCCCTGTTGAGAACACCCCAACATTGCCTGTTTTTTTCACTTAGTTCGTCATTTTCGTATTAATTAAACAGCAGCTTTCTGCAGGCACCGATTGAGTTATTGAGTAACACCTGCCAAAATTCAGGGAATAAAAGGGAAAAGAGGGATTATTTTTGATGCAAATTGCTTCAATTCAGACATATTTGATCAAATTTAACTGGCAATTAAATTATAAATGAATGAAGTGAAAGGGTCAGTGATATAACAAATGACGCTGTCGTCGTCAGTGTCACATTTAAGTGAACCATTTTTTTAAAACTTGAATGAGAACTGCAAGTGTTAACTATCGTTAGCTATTGGAAGTCAGGAGCAAGGATTTTTAGAAGATAGCAAAAGATGACCTGTATCGTTTCTATACTGCACCTGCAAAACATGCAGAAAAAGCACATTAATTCTCACTGTCGTAACAGAGCAACTATTGCTGGGTCATAACTGGCAGGAATGATGGTGTAAACGGGGGAGCGTGGGGGACCAGGCGTTTTGCTCTTCTCGGTGTGGTCTGGCGACGGGGAACACGGGTGAATCTGCTCTTCGGTTCGCGACGTGCTCTTTGGGCGTAATCCGGCATCCGCGCAGTCCCACAAAGGTCTCTGCTTATGGGCCCAGCCCCCATTTTCACTCTTGGAGAAACTACCAGGCGACCATTTATGATGAGAAGGTCAAAAACAGTGACGGTTTTGGGCCAGAATGAATTCTGCATGTGTTCAATGGTGGGGCGTTCCTAGGGAGTGCCCGCGCTGCCGCAGGCTTCCTGGGCTGGGA
>NW_010525069.1:13927-30236 GCF_000687285.1 Phaethon lepturus | reverse complement strand
CACTTCACTTCACTTCACTTCACTTCACTTACTTCACTTCGTTTCATTTCGTTTCGTTTCGTTTTGTTTTGTTTTTAATTAACAGGATGTTTTGAATTTTTCCCACTAGCTGTTTCATTTTATTCTCTGATCTAGTCAGAAATCAACTTCTAAGAAGGACTGGATCTGGAGAATAACTCAATGGGAAAACACTAATGAATCTCTGAAATAAGCTCCCTGTCGGAGACATGGGACAAATACAGCACATGGGGTCTTCAGCGCAGTGGAGGCACACCCAGTGGGGCACGAGACATCTCTGCAATGGGCGAGTTACTCCCCACTCTCTACTTGGGTACTTGGAAGATACCCTGAGTGTGTCTTCCAGGAGGGAAAATCTTGGCATTTTTCTTCTGCATGAAATGCTGTCTGGCCTGTGGGGCCCGCTGGGAGCAGCGTGCCTGTGCCGAGACGTCAGTAGCTTTCCACTTCAGCTCCATGAACACGATTCCTATGCATAACTGTCTAAGCATCTTTACTCTCTGAAGATCTCTGTGATTTCAGCCGCTTCCTTTGACAATATAAATAATATGGTCTATTCTTAGCTCTACAGCAGTATATTCAAATCTTTATCTAAATTCTGCAGAATTTTCCGTTTCAGATGTTTGGGCTTCCAGGGGCAGACTGCTGCTTATCCCATGCATGGCATTATTCCTATGATACACGATCTGAAAATTCAATTATCAGGCCAATTACTGCTTTTTCTGAAATTTACAAGGAAAACATTAAAGTTTGATTAAGGGAGAATTCCCACTGGACTGATCAGCAACGAGACCAAAATTAAATTGTGTTTTTAGTAGCTTTGCCATGTTGCAAGGCATGAGGAGTATCTGAATGTGAAAGCCCGTTGCCAAAAATCAAAACTCTGAGCACTGAGCAGTGAAAGTCGTATTTCACTCATCGTAAAAATGAATACATGCGGCTCTAGTGCCAGAGCGTGGCCCGGCCAGGCGGTGTCAAAGGTGCCTTTCCAGTGGCAGCACTGGGAGTGAGCGCTTCACATTAATTATACATGCAGTAGAACTTAAGTGGAAACAAGATGGGATCCTAACCCTTCGGTGTGCCAAGGTGCTGAACAGCATCACGTTAGAGGAGCAAAGCAACAGGGAAATAACTACTTATCTGGAGCTGTATCAACAGCAAAGTGATACGGCATTGTCATCCCTTGGTAACCCAAGAGATTCGGGCTTCTCCAGGCATCAGCCTTAGATGCCTTGCACCAGAACTAGGAGAACGATGTCCATGGTGGACATCTTCGAAATGCAGGTGAGGATTACTGGCTGTGAGGCACATGCACCTAAAAGACATTTTTACAGGGTATAAAGGTTTATCCCTTATAGCTAACTGTAGTATGAACCCAACCCATTATGGCAGACAAACATCTGCCTAATTATGCCCTCCCAAAGATTGGACTGACATCTTAAAAAACACTTGTGCAGGCAATTCATGTGCTTCTGCAATTTGCAGGTGTAAAAAAGGCAGATGCATTTTAAACATTTGCTTGGGGAACAGATGAATCGGTAAAGAGTAAAGGACAGAGATGCAGATATATACAGTTGCATCGTCAATTAAATGACTGAAAACAGCTTAGCAACTCAGAGCTCTGTCAGCTGCTGGTTTACAAGCTTAGTAAGAAGGTACAGTGCCTGTGCAAGGTCTCTCTTTGGCCCTTGTGCCTTCTCCCAAGTTCTTGCAGTACCCAGAACTATGTTTCTTAACAGGGTTGAAGATGAGGATTTGGGTGCTTTCGTGTACTGATGGCGCAGACTGTATAGAGAAAGTAGGAAATTTATTAAAGGGGGTTGAAATGTTTGAATTTGGTGAGAGACATTAACGTCGGAGGAACACGCTTCCTTCAGGAACCGTGAAGCTCCTTCCATTTGCACTGTGGCAATCAGTGTCTGGGCACAGGAGCTATCATTCCCCCAGCTTTCCCCACTCCACAACATCGCTCCATCTCCCAGTGTGACACCGAGGAGTACGGAAAAGCACAGAAATGCCTTTTAATCTTCAGCCTCCGTCAAATCAGAACTTCCTGGCGCGGCACAGTAATGCATAAGCACTTAGTGCGCTCCCACCTCTTCCTCGTGTGGACGGGTTAAGGAGTGAGACGAATTGTGTCGTGGGGGGCATGGATTCCTTTGGAAAGCTCCTCGCCCCTTCCAGAGCCTCTGGATTCACCTGTCTTAAATAAACACACTTCAGAAATCTTTTGGAGTATAAATAAGTCAGGGCAGCGGCAAGAAAGCAATTGCCAGTGAATAATTTGTAGAGCTGCTTGCAGCTGGCCCGTCCTCCTGGGGCCAGACCTGCTGGTTGGCAATGCCCTGTTTATACCTTGTTGATCTCGGCACATAAGCTCCTTCATTTAAAGAGGTTTCCATGATCCCCACTCATTTTTTTCCTCCACCCTCCCCTTTTTTGAGCTGTAATAGCCAAGACAGTGTTGACTGCGAGTACTTCAAACAAGAACCTTCTAAATGATTTAGTAACACAGCTCCTTCAATAACAGGTTCCTCTTGGATGAAATACATTCATATTTATGTAGGACAGAGGTTTTTGGAATGCTATTAAATTTACATGGCGAGCTGGCAGAGCAGACTTTTTCATCCGATATGGAGAAAGGGAAAACAGCCTCTTCACAGCAGCAGGGAAATATTATGAACGCAGAAAAATCCTGCCAGTGTTCATTACCCCAGCTGGGGGATGAGGACAGTTAACATTAAAATGGAAAAGCTGATTAAGTTACAAGTCCATCCATCTGGCCTGGCAGGGTGGGATGGAGAGTTTGGTGGTGTAGAAGTTATGCACGTGATTTTTTTCAGCTGGTTGTTTGACCAGCCCCTAATGATAGAGGTGGGTGGCTTCTCACAGAAATGAAGGAGGAAGAAGGGAAAAAAAACTTGCTGAGGAGCAGTGAGGATGGGTGGAGGTACTGCATCACACAAACTCTGGTTTGGGGATGGACGGGCCGGTGCAAGTAGCATGACTAAGGGTGAGGAGAGGGGAATTAGCACTCCCATGGAGGAAGCAAAGCTCAGTCTGGTGCACAGAAGTCGGGCAGAGAAGGGGACCAGGACCTGACACCACGGACCCAGAAGGATGCTCACTGCAGAACGCAGTGCCTTAGGAGTTCGTTATCCCTCACCCAGCAACGTGCAAGCTTGCAGACGGATTTTGAAGGCAGGACTCACCAGGCCCATGACAATAAACAAATTGGGCTGACACAATGTTGCCCGCTGTAGACCATGACCCCTTGGCTGAGACTCCAGAGGAAGGAGACAGCCCATCTCTCAGGGCTTCAGCAGACCACTAGCTACAGATGCAGCCGAACGATTCCTAGTCCGGCCAGAGAGCGGAAGAGCTTTGTATGGAGCTAAAGAATGAGCCAAAACACAGGCGGCGTGGGGCCCTGCTGCTGTGCAGGGATGATGAGCTGTGATGGGGGGGAACGTGGGCCCACAAGTCGCACGTCCCCACTTTACCTCCCGTGTCAGGGCTGGGAGCAGAGCTGCTGGAAAGCTCTTGTGTCACCTGCATATCACGATGGGGCAGGATCACCGAAGACACGGCACTTCGGTGCTGCAGGTTCCATTTCAGGTAACCATGAGAGTGGGTTCAGCATGAGCAAAAGGTCCAAGAGGAGCAGCTGTGCTGACCCCTCTGCAATACGGCACCAAGGCGGCCGCTGACGGCGACCGTCCCCGTGTGTATTTGCTGCGTCTGGGGCCGAGGGAGCCAGCTCCGCTGTGCTCTCCCACCTCGCGGCACCGTTCCCTGGTGAGCGCCGGCAAGCCAGCGCATCAGCTACACTACCAGCCTGGTGTCGTTTGAAACAGCCGTGCCGAAGGCTGCCCTCTCCTCCGGCGTCTCAGGCCGAGCCGGGATCATTGCACGCAAGGACAGATCACCCGGGCAGGCTTTCCAGGGAGGAAGGAGAGCGTTGGCAGAGGGATGCCGGGCTGCCGAGCACACGGCATCCTTCCCCACCTCAGGGCTGGCCTACTTTTCCCTTCAGTGAGAGCGGCCCAGTGCTGGCAGGAGAGATGCAAGCCCGAGCAGCTGAGCGCCCGCAACCTTCGGAGGGCCCGTGGCACTTTTTTACGAGAGCAGAGAGGCATTTACAGCGGCGCCGTGGCTGACCTCCAAAGCGTGTAAATTACTTTTTGCCTCCCTAAATATTCTTTGCAGTGTCCGTGAGTTCTAGAAATGCCAAAAGCACTGGAGCAGCTCCAGCTGAAACAGATAACTTGGTGTTATTCATTTGGCAAAGCAACCTTTTCACCTAACCTAAACTGTTGCGTGTGAACCTAAGCTGTTGCGTGTGAACCTAAACTGTTCAATAGCCCTTACGTTTAACCCCAGCGGTGGCTGCCTCCCAACCATTTGCATCGTGGTGGCTCCATGATAGATAAATAAGTGGTTTGCACAAAGTTATGTGGGATCCAAAGGAGTATGGAAACATATGATCTCTTTATTAAACTCGCTGGGCTGTAGGTGGCAAATAACTTCAGCAATTCCCAAATGGCCTCAAAACGTAGCGGCTGCAGAGAGGCAAATTAGTCACTTTATGCTCTAAATACTTAATGTCAGTGCTAAAAACGAAGAGATGGAAGAATGTCCTGGAGAAGCAGATCAGGATGCAGCCGAAAACAAACCCCATCCTCACCTGGTGTAAATCTGTGCGGAGCAGCAGCAGAGCCAGCGCAGCAATGCCGTTTTACACCCGCTGCCCAGCCGGTAATGCCAGCATCACTGACCGAGCAGCGTTACAGGAGAGTGACCTATATGATGCTTGAAATATTTATACCGAAAACCAACAGTCTCCTCTCATTTATGACCAACCAGAGTTTGAAACAGAGGCAAAAAAGATGACTTCAGACGTGCTGCCTGCTGATGAGCCTGGGGGAGGTGAAAGGCACAGCGTGAGGCTTTTCTCTTCGGTGTGGGAAATAAGGAGGGGAGAGATAGGAAGCTGGCATTGTGGGAAGGAATTTAAAAAAAAAAAGAAAAAAGGAATAGCGAGTACAGGCCATGGTGTGCCTTGAGAGGGTTCAATGCAGCAGCTTTCTGACACGGGCTAACTGAGGCAGCAGTAATGTGGACCGGGAACGGCGGAGCCCGTGGCTCTTGCCCTGGGATGGGCAGAGCAGGAGCCGCTCGCAGCCGAGCGGTCCAGCCGGGGGGTATTGTATCTGCGGGCTTTGAGCTGGGAATGGAGCCTGGCACCGGGGCTCTTTTATTCGTTTGATTAGCTCCTTTTCCTTTGGCAGCTGAAAGGACGCTTGGCAGCACCAGGGCTTCACATCTTGTTGAGCTGAATAGAAGGGAGCAGGGTTTTGGCAGGGACAAAAGAACATACCACTGCTCCATCAATGGCCTCGTTACTGAACGCTGTGGCTCGCAAGGAGGGGCAAAGAGTGATGGAGAGCTTTCTCCTGATAGGCAAACACGGGTTGGAAATGCATTTCCAGCTTGGCCTATAGCTCTGAAGTTATCAGCTCAAAGGGAAGTTGAAAGCTTGACAATTTTTATCTGTGGAGGAGATGTGAGTGCGTATTTTCTATCCCTGGGCTGAGGTTCTGGAAGCCAGCCTGTTGTGTGTGTCCATCGAGAGCAAGCAAGTGAGCTAACCCATCTGAAGCAGAAGGGTGGCACAGAAAATTAAGGGGCAGGCAGGTTTTCAGGAAGGGGCTGGAGTGTTGCGGACTGCTCAATGGGTGCTTGGCACCTCATCATGTTAGGACCAAGGGTAACAGTTGCATTGTCTCCTGTTCATGCCCCTTGAAAAACTAAAACAACACGAGAAGCCAGAAGAGGCAGCTGCTCACCCAGCTCGCTGTATTTTAGCTCTAATTTATTCTAGAAATTTATTACCAATTAATACCATTTATTCATTCAGACATAATGACGAGACTGTCCATGCAGATGCCATCAATGACCTGAGCAACTACATTTTTTAAGACATCTAGGTGAGAATTTTTAACAAGCTAATAATAATGTATCCTGCAAAGTCTATTTTCTCTATTATTATGTCCAAACAATGGGATTTTCAGGAACATTCATTGTTCCCTGTTGATAACAATCTACAGCTGAACTTGGTGTGATTCAGGTTAGGTCAATACCAAGTGCTTTGGAAAATCCCAATCCCTATATTTATATTATGAATTATTTTAAGAGCCAGTTGTACAGAGGGTGGCACAAACCATACAATATGTCATGTTGAAGTGGGGCTGAGTGCTTTGAAAGAGTATTTGCAAGTGAAAACTTGATGTATTCTGTGGGAATAATTTCACGTAGAAGTGAAGTTCAGCCACGCAAGGATGAAAGCTACGGCTGTGGAGGGTGATCCAGGAACACCGCAAATGAGTTTAGGGCAGAAAATTACCAAGCGTGCGATACACATGGCGGGTACCTGTGAGAAAGAAGAACTAGGGGCAAGAGGGTAAAATGGCTGTACCGGTTTTGATGCAAACATTCAAGTCCCATGCTTTCCTGAGTCTTAAATTCACCTTTTGTCCCTGCCCTGCCCTTCCCAAGCCCCCGGAGCTCCCAGTCATCTGGGCTTGCCCCCGCTGAGCATCCCCTGGGAAGAGGGGGAGCAGAGCGACATGTCAGCCTGGTCATCCCCAGCTTTTCCGACAGAGCATGCCTCCCTGCCCTCCGCTCTGCAGCCGCTGGCCGCAGGCGGGCTGCCCGTTCACCCGGGCAGCATCTTCTCACGAGTCGAGGGAGGGTGACGAACATGCCTGTCGCATGTCCAGTCGGGCTTGGGCTCCGGGTGGGGGAGATGTGGTGACAGCAGCCAGGCTTGCTGTACTTCCCCGCAGGCAGACTTCACACGGCTGGAGGCAGAGGCAGCCCTCCATCTCGGTGCCCGGGGCAGGGCGACGGAGGCCAAATTCCAACCTCGTTCTGCTGGGACAGTTTCAGAGAAATTCCCTGAGTTAAGCTAAATTAAAACCATTTCAAGGAGGGGGAGTGAGAAGCAAACCTCATCATCTCAAAACCTGCTCAGATAGAGCTCTCCCTGGCATACCAAGCTGAATAATAAATAGCAGTTGTCCATCCATGCGGATGGATTTGCTCTGCCCACAGCAGAGGGTGTAAAAAAAAAAGCATGAGGGGAGCATTTCTCAGCAGCTCTCCCTCTGCAAAACTCTTGCTCACATGGTATTGATTGAGAGAAGGTACAAAGGAAAGACATTAGTTAAATAAAATGTTTTAACATCAGGCAGGACATCAATGGCCAAGTTGTTCATCATCCCAAAGAGTCTCTGAGGAAAAGGAGAGGGAGAGCATGAGCCCAAGGCTGGCTCCAGCCCAGGGCAGAGACCAGCACTCTGATGTCCTCTGTCCCTCCTGGCCACCCCAGGGAAACACCTGGGCTCCCTCCTCCTTCCCTCCCTGTGTCGGGACCCTGCTTCTGGCGCGGTGGAGCTCCGCATCAGTCATGCTGCTAAGGAGGCAGGAGCCAGCTCCGGAGGAGCTCCTGACCCAATGCCTGTCACGTTCCCGGGGCATCCGTGCTGCCTCCTGGGACACGGAGGAGCTCCGGCAGCTCACTTGGCACCGTGATCCTAAGCTTTTAGGCGTTCCCGTGAGACATGAGGCAGAGGAAAGGCAAGAGCAAGGTGTCTGCAGGCAAGCGCCTCGGCTGGCGCTGGGGAGCCCCTCCCCTCCCAGTCTGATACCATTCCCATAAATGATCTTGGGGGCATTTTTCTGCGGTAGTCACTCAGGTAAGGGCGATGTGCACGTTAAATAGCACCTGGTGGAGCCACAGACCTGCCCGCCTGCCCTCTTGGAGGGAGGGTGCTGTCGGACAGGGGCCACGGGTGTCACCAGTGGGACGTGGAGGGCAGAGGGGGTCTGTGCTTTTCCCATGCCTGAAGCCTCAAGTCTGCTTATCGGCGCAGCTAGCTCGAATGGCTGTAATAGCAAAACCGCCCTTGCAGCATAGTGAAAAAAAGGAGTCTGCAGCTTGGCTTGCACACAGGTATTCACATACTGCGCAGCTCTGGAAACCTAAAAAAATGAGTGAAAACATGTTTCTTAATGGGAAGAGCCGGAGCGATGCTCCTGTGCTCTGGCACCTCCCGCCTCGCTGCCCTGCGGCGTGGAGGGGAGGAGGCAGCTCCGTCAGTGGAACCTGGGGTGGTTAAAATCAAGAGCATGCTACAGCCCTGGCTGAAAAGCTCCTGAGACCCACCCAGGAAGGCTCTGCCTTGGACAATGGATTATTTTTAACTAGCTCAAATCTTCAAACACTGTAGCTTAAAAAAGGGGAAAAGAAAAGAATAGCTGATTTGTGCAAGCTCCCCTGCTCCCATTAAGTCGGTGGAAGCGGTGCTGTGCATTTCAATGGGGGCAGGATGGTGCTTCTCATGAGATAAATTGCACCCTGTCCCTTTGCATGCTCCGTGCAGCTAGCCCTGGCTCGCTCAGCTTCGCTCTTTCCTGGCCCCCCTAAGAACACCCCTCTCTCCCCTCCCTTCCCAATACGCTCCCCAGCAGATTTTTTTGTGGTTGTTGTCATTGAGCTATTCTTTTTCCATAGGCTGCCTTCATTCCCGTGGCCTTTTGCAGCTAGGAGACAAGATGTTGCCTTGGAAACAAAGCCCCTTAGATGTTTGGAGTCTCTGGGATTGCTCTGTCTGCTCCCGAGTACTTTTAGGTTATTTTTATTAACCACACAAAGATGCAGCAGGCTCGTAGCCAAGGCAGAAAGTAGCCCTGGGAGCTGGAGGGAAGGCGAATGTCTTACTGGCATCGCTCACTCCGCCGGGGATGGTTTTTTGCAATGCACCATGGGCTGAACGCCTGTAAGAGGAATGGCATTGCAGCGGGCGCCGCGCACGCAGGGCTGTTCCTGGGGCTGGGGATGGCTGCAGGCAGGCAGGCAGGCAGGCAGGCAGGCAGAGCCGCAGTAGCACAGGGGAGAGAGAGGATTGGCGGGAGAGAAAAAGAAAAAGTAGCAGAGAAGGGAAAGAAAAGAGGAACAAAGAATGGCAGACATTTGGGTTTGTTGGGGTTTCGCACATTCCAACCAACCGAGCATGCCGGGGAGGGACCACTGCGCACGCCGCTGCCGAGATGTACCTGGTGGCTATAGGCCCGGTCTAGTTATTTTAGAAGAAATCAGATCTCCAGACCCGTTAGACAACCGTGAAAATCTCTGCTCCGAGGTTTTATTGGCAATTCTGCTCTGTGCCGCAGGGTGAGTCGGGGGCAGCGTAAACAGACCCCCAGCCTGAGCTTTGCTGCCGGGCGGCTGGAGCATGCCGGCTCCTCCTGCCCCAAATCCGTCTGCAGGAGAGGTCTGACCCCTTCTGCTTTGGGAGGTGGTGAGAGGCAGCACTGTTCCCATTTCTCCTTATCCAGAAGCATCTCTGCATGACACTGACAAATCCCGATTCCTCCGTGGAGAACATTTTGGAGTAGGCTTTTACTCCTTCTTCTGCAAAGATGCAAAAAAAGAAACAAAACAAAAGCTGATTAAAAGAAGCTCTCTAATTCCCTGCTGGTACTTGAAATTTTTCCAAGCCAGCAAAAGCATTCCAGAAAAAAGTGAATATACATTATTTTCCAAAAAATAATCAGTACAGTATTAAGCCTATGCCTTGTTACTCATGTCAACACGGTCCTTTGCTCTGTACAACCACGAGGGAGGGCTTCTAGCTGCAGCGGCTGCATGACTTGCAGAGCCAAGGAGGCTGGCACGAAGAGAGGGGGAGCAGCAGAGAGGAAGGAAGGAAAGCACTGAAACAGGATGGGCCTGAGCGACGGCGGGCAAGGACTGGCAGCATCACAGCCACAGACGGGCGGGCAGGGCTGGGCAGCACCCCAGCCACAGACGTGAACAGGTCACAGCCACGGAGAGGTTTGACCATGGTGCTTGAGATGTTGCAGTTATTTCCCTTCCCAACTACAAATAGGCGCTGGTGCCATCCCCATCATTTTGTGGGGCTCAATCAAGGTGCTCCGCAATGGCAGTAAAATGTTTTACGGGGGGGGCCCACCCTATATTGCCCATGTGTAGCACATAGGATTACACACGAGGGAGCAACTTCGCTGTTTGTGGCATTTTCCATCATAGCTGAGATTCACAGATGCCCAGGCTAGCAAGATGCTCACAGATTTTCTTATCCCTTCTGGTGCAGAGGGAGCAAGGAAGTCTGCCTCATCCTCACAAGTGTCGTAAGAGCCAGGCGCTTTTTTTTCCCCTTTGTTGCTAATTTTCCTTGTCAATACTACGTGATGCCATGGTTACAGAGATACAGGACTAATCCAGCTACAGCAGGTTATGGGCTTTTTGTTTTTGACATTCTTTGATGCTATATTTGTGCCATAAGAATAAATAATAAACACAACAGCATCAAAGGTTTCTCCCAGGCCCCCAGCCTATTTCTGCCTATCCTTGTTAAGCTGTTACAAAGATATTTCTCTGCTAGCCTCTTATTTTGCGGACTATCCTGTCATCTAATGCTGCACCTGAGGTCCCATTTACCCACTCTCGCTGAATAGAGCAGTTAATAAAAGAAAGTTCCTGTTAATAGCTTCCGAGAACAGCTTCCCCTGGAATGGCAATGCTCACACCCACCCCACCAGATCCCCCTCCTTCCCCTCCCTCCTCTCTCGCTTTGCCTCTTTTCCATCCTCCTCCCATCCTCACCTCACCAAAGGGTCGGGGAACTTTCTTGATGCTATTGTAAGGAAAATATAGGACAATTTTTCTCTGCAGCAACATGAAACAATATATAAACTCGGCTCCGGTAAGGAGGAACTTGCTGGGGGTTAGTCTCTGTAATCCCCACTGATCAAAGGAAGAGCTCCTCTGAGCCTGTGACAAGCACCCGAGTCTTGATTTTGCTGGAGATACAGCAGCACGGGAGAGACTTCGCTGCAACTTTGTCTTTCACCCACTCTGAACTCTGGGGCTCCCTTCTAGGCAGCTGCGGACACCTTAACCTGCCACTTCTCAACCTCAGCCCCATCCGATGTCACTTCCACTCCCAGCAGAACCTCAGCCAGATGCTCCTCCTCTTCGAAATCCTTGTCTTCCCACAGAGGAGGGTTCACAGGCAGCTGGAAATTAAGAGGGAATGAAGCTAAATGAAGGTTGTAGTAATAATCAAAGTCATGGGCAAAACTGTGCTAACCAACCCCTCAATGAATCACATCTCATTTCAGCCCATCCCCTTCATGGTGTTCCAGGGTCACCCTGCGGCTCCATCACAGCCGGAGACCGAAAAGCAAAGAGTTATCAAACCAGTGCAGGCAAAGGCAGTAAGCATATGCATTACTTGGGCAGCTTTCTTGGGTATCTGCATTGGGAACTGCTGCCAGTGACGATCCTAAAATGACCGCGGGTTTGCACGCTTCCATTTGCACGCTTCCATCTTCTCTTTTCATAGAGGTTCCACAGAAAATGTCAACTTGCAATAGGGAAAGCTGGGTAAAGCAAAGCACTGTCTTTTTTTCTGAGGTCCCTCTTCCCAGAGTACATCTTCTTTATACAAATAAGAGGAACTTGCTTA
The DNA here is from genome assembly GCF_000687285.1 of Phaethon lepturus. NCBI lineage: Eukaryota > Metazoa > Chordata > Aves > Phaethontiformes > Phaethontidae > Phaethon > Phaethon lepturus. Next base: position 18,660 of record NW_010525069.1, on the reverse strand, counting down.
CGTTTGCAGAAGAAACTTAGTTCCCAAAGTGCCCTCTCTGCCTGACGCGATGCCCCGTTAGTTAATATTCAGCCAGTTGCTGGGACAGCTCTTAAATCGCAGTGCCGGCATGTCCTCTTGCCCTGAGTACCTGCATCCTGGCCGTCTAGGTGCTGGACTTTACGTACCTCGTTTTGCTCCTGTAAAGTCCAGGTCAAACCTAGGGAAAACCCCTTCGTCTGCTCTCAGCAGTGGTCGTCTTGGAAGACATTTGGTGAAAGAATACATGGCTGAAAGCCAGAAAGTTTGAAGTGGTGAGAATCCAAATTAAAACTGCAAATAAGCAGTGAATGAAGGTCTCCTGATAAGAAAGTTTTTGTTGTACTTATTACCAGACCTAGTAGACAGAAATGTTTGAATTTGCTAAAAAACACAATCTAAAAGAAACCAAAAACATTTGTAAAAGCCAGTCAAAATCTACAGGTAGTCATGGCCAAGACGAAATTGTGTGAAAATCTGGAGAATTTGTCAAAACGATTTTACATTCCTGAAAGGCCAAAGTGTTTTGTTTTCATTCATTTTTCCAGCTTTTCATTTGGAAACAAAATTTTTGTTTGAAAATTAACCTACATTTGAAATAATAATATTGAGCCCTCAAATAACTCCCAACAAGCTAAAATATTTTGGTGGGGCTCAAGGCAAGTGCTTTGGCTGGATGTGAAATGAAATCTTTTGGAGGCCCACAGAAGAACTGCAGGGGAACATGTTTGATCCAAGCTGATTTTTCACACCACCTCATTTTTCAGTTCTGCCGGCAAGTGGAAAATCCAGTATTATTTGGCTGCTGTGATACCTGTTCTCACACCAGCAATGCAAGAAATAATTTTGAGACACTCTGTCAGGCAGAAGGCTTGGGTATGGACACCAAACCCACCGACTGCTGTAGCTCTTTCAGTGGAAAGCAGTAAGAAATCCCTACCCAGCTATCCCAATTGCGGGTTACAGAGAAGAGACGAGGCAACAGGGAGCTGAAATGTAACATGATTGGGGTGGGGGAATTTTTCCTCTCCACCTTGTCCTTTTAAGTATATGTCTTCCACACAGATCACCAAGTAAAATAGGACCATGAAATGAAACGAGGCTCTTTATGATTGAAAAACCGTCACTTTCTTCAGGGACAGATGACTGTAACCCACAGACTTAGCCCTTCATCGTGTAAGGCACTGCTACATCTGCTAGATGAATTGTAGAGTGGAGATTAGCACCCACCGTTCAGCATCCAGCTCTGAGCATTAAACTAATTACTAGGTACCAGCGCTGCACGGCTTCCCAGCAGGAAGGCACTGCCCTATAAATCGTCATGCATGAGCGGCATTTAGCCAGAGATGTTGAAAAAAATACGGCTTTGTCCTGGGAATACTCCCAGCATAAGGGCTGGTTTCCCTTTCTGTTCTGAAGACAAAGCTCATTTCCCACGTTGTGGTGGGAAAGCTTGGAATGAAACCGTGTCCCCTCTGCCCTGCCACCCTTACACAGTCGCCCAGAAGGACGTTGGTGTGGAAAATCTTAAAGATATTTTAAAAGTAGAAGATGTATGGGATAAAGGCACCAGGAATTCCCAAAACCCGGAGCAGGTTCCCAGAGAATCACCATCACTGCCACTCAGCGTGTCCTCAGCCATCCGCTTTGCAATGAATGTAAAATAGCCATTTATTTTACAAATGCTCGGAGCCAATGCAGCTTCCCCACCTGCTCCCACTGTGGGATATCAGGCATTTCCCTGCCATTTACTGCAACACAAACACTCCCGTGCCGTTACATTTTATGGACTTTTACCCCGCAGAGAGGATTTTACAGAGAGAAGAAGGGCAGGAGGCTGCAAGAATTTTGTTCTCTCGTCTTTACATGTTTGCAGCCTCTTCCTCGGCATCGCGGCAGAGCACTTCCCTGCAGAGCATGAAGCCATGCGGCTAATGTCCCCCATCTGTGACTCTCCCTCTCATCCCCTCCCTGGTGGGCAGCACTGTCTGTGCTGGCATGGCCTGAAAGTCATCAGCAAGGGATGACATTTGGGCTTGCAGGTCCCGTACCCAACCCTTTTGCTCAGTGCTTGTGGGACAGAGGACCCATCAGAGCATCCTGCCCTCGGAGGGATGCTGGTGGAGTTTGCAGTGGTTCTCAGTCTCTCAGGGATGCCATCTTCTTGAATTAGAAGTGACTGGGACAGTCAAAGTGCTGTTTTCTCACTTTCCATTGCAGCTAGCGGGTCAGGACCTATTTTGAGACCATTTAACACATGCTTTCTGGCTTTCCCATCCTTGTTTGGAAAAATCAGGTTAGGTATTCACTGTGTTTGTCTTGCTCACCTCAGGAGCTCTTCTGAGCTCCTCAAGATCAGGGGAGGACCCTACAATTTCCTAGAACAAAGCGAATTTGGGAAATGACTTGCCCTTTGGTGGCATTCCTCTTGCGGGTTGAGTTCTGTGTTGTTGGGTGGTAGGTTTTTTCCATCTCTCTGCTGAGTCAAGTGCTATTTCCTACAGGATGTAGGGCTGTAGGAACTCTTACAGTATTAGTGGCCACCTGACAGCCCAAGGTGTTAGTCTAGTCCATGCATTATCCAGTCCCTGGATTGCGAGATAGTCAGTAACCCAAGGAAACAGGGAATATTGCATGTGTGTTGCAGGAGGCGAAAAGAAGTTTATACTCGCATATGAGCTCGCAAATTTTATTTGCTGAGCTGCAGTATCCTACAGGATGGGTAGGAATAAAAGTAGTACCAGACACAAAGCTATTGGCCTGCTTTAGAGTTGTAATAATCTATAATACCAGTCCTGCTCAATGTCTCCCCAAATAGGAAGCAGCGGACAGAAAACACAGCAGTAACAAGGTTTCAGGATAGAGATCCTAGACCAGCTACCAGACACACAGAAGTTGTTTGGCCAAGACAGTCAGAGGTGATGGGAACATCTTGGCTCCAGAAGGATATGAAAACCAGGCCTGTACTAATGGCTAGCCAGACCGCACAACCTTGGGAGGGGAGATCTGCATGTCACCGTGGCTGTCAGGTTATGTTTTCTGTACAAAATGGTCTGCCTGCCTGCAGACAGAAGCCCTTTGGCATTGTACCCAAGTCAACCAACCTTTTTCTGAGCTGTTTTACATGAGTGGAGTAGAAGATGACTAGCGTGACGCTGAGGAAAGCCAGCCATCTCTAACTTAATTTGTTAGGCTTAGCTTTGCTGTGTGATGCAAATTGCTGGAGAGCACTATGCTGAGCTCCGCATCGGCGTAAACCTGTCTTTCCCAGACCACCGTGATCTGTGTCAGGAGCTTTCCAGATCTGCCGCTGACTAACGAGTGCAGGCAGGGGGGATGTAGTTTGGGTGCCCACCTCGTGGTGTTCTCTAAAGGGGTAGATTTGAATAAGTCACTGGATAGTTTTTTTACTAGCTCAGCACCTTTCAGGGTCTCTCAGATTACATGCCCAGCAGGCCAAACGCCAAGCAGAGGTGGGAGGCCTCAGTTAAATGTTCTGAAGGTGGATGGAAGAGTGGAGGAGGAAGGGAGAAGGTTGTCTCTGCTGCAGTGCACAGCAGCTGCTTCATGCTAGACAGCTTTCCACAGATGCAGAGGTCAGCTTGGGAACAGATGTGTGAGAAAGAGGGTGAAGGAGGGGGAGAGTGATGCGTGTAGCTATTTATTCAGCGTCTACAAAAACTCCTATGGACTTGGAGCTGGGCCCTGGATGTCTCTGGAAGAGGCATATTCACCAGCTCTGCTTTGTTTCCAGAATTCATTCAGGCTGCAAATGCTGTGAAAATAACCAGCTTTTGCTGTGATGCAGCCACACTTCAGCTGCGAAGCAGGGTCCAGATTTCTGAGATGCTCTCTAAGGCTTTCAGTTTATGAGCCATGTTCTGTCCTCACGTTACAGGACCTTGCTTCTCACTGAAGTAGCAGAGGTGTGTACTGCTCTGCCCTGAGGTCAGGATCTGGGTCTCCCAAGAAGGTCCCCTTCCAGGGACATCCTTTGTGGATGCTGGATGCTTTCAAGACATCAGTTTCCCCCCAGGTTCCTGGCTGGTGATGGCCACTACTCTTTTCAGCAGTGCACTAGGTTATACAAGATGAGCTTGCTGACAGCTGGTTCGGGGCCTCTGATTTGTCTCACACCGCCAGCAAAATGTTTGTCTTTTCCCTCCACCGCATGGGTTTTCTGAGATGTTCTGAGATGCAGCTTTGAGTGCAAGCAACCACCAAAGGAAATTGCCCCAGTGTTAACCCTTGAGATAGGCTGAGTGACAAGTATGGTTAATCAGAGTAAATAACAGCAAAAGTGCTATTTACTGGGATGTAGTTCACCAAAAGGAAAGCACGGTACAATATGACGCTCTGGGTCAGCTCTCCTGCGGGTGTAAGTCAGTGCAGCCCTGTAGGGGTTAGCAGACTTGTACCACATAGCTTCACATAAGGCTTTGCCTTTCCCTTAAATTCTCCCCTTCCAGAAAACTATTCAAAAAGTCCCTTAGTTAATGTCTGGGCAACTTCAAAGGATCAGAGCCAGGATTTATCCTGGGATGGTCAGAGAGTCGGGGACCTGAGTCCCGCTCCAGTGCAACTCTACGGCAGGCAGGATCCTTAGCGGGCACAGATCATGGCTGGTGGTGAGGAACAAATAACTAGGGGTGATCTATATCTGCATGATGAAAAATAACCAGCTTGCAGAGACAAACATGACTGCCAGTAATGTC
>NW_010525069.1:0-13903 GCF_000687285.1 Phaethon lepturus | reverse complement strand
AGGTAACAAATTAATTGGGCTACGTGGCTGTTGCGAACAAAGTCACAAGTTTGCTTGCTGAGCACAGCCTATGTTCTTGGTGACAGTGACATATGGGAGACAATTAAATAACTGCCGTTATGTCCAGGTTAGTGAGAAAACTGATCGCCTTATGAACTGGATTTATACCATGTGTCTGGTGCAAAGGTAGACACACAACCCGGGGTTAGAAAGGAGACATGCTGACTTCCCGCTGAGCTTACAAGCTTCTTGTTCACATCTGCCTATGGATTTCACTGTTGTATAAAACCCCACCCTGCCCTGGCCCCACAGAGCTCGCGCCGTTCCCCGGCTGGCATGGAGGTTTCTTCTGTAGCAAAGGGTTATTTGGTCTTCTGTCCTGATGGCTAAAGCCTGGCTGTATCATTCACCACCCCAGGGTTTCTGAGCTCGGCTGTTTCTCCCAGCCAAGCCCAGCCAGCTCCAGTTCTCCCGCTGTAGGTGGACACGTTCGGTGTTCAAGAGTGATGCAGAGCTGAACAAATCCTGCTGGCGGTAACAACCAACCCAAAGGCAGTCGGCTCGGGGGTTAGGGTTTGACCCGCTGTGGAAAAGGCAAGCCATTGGGAAGCAGCAGTGGGATGCGTGGGAAAGCTGCGGGGATGGGCTGGGATGCTCCTGCGGATAACAACCAGCCTGAGGGAGTCCAGCCCAACCCCTTGCCCTCCTCCCAGCCAGCTTGCACCCAGGGGGGGGAGACAGAGCAGTGGGGAAGGGCAGAGGCAGCGATGGAGGCAGCAGCCCTGCACCATTTTGTGGCTCCTTCCAGCAGTCCCCGGGGCAGAGCGCTGCCTATTTTTAGCTCCTGAGGTATCTGAAATACCACCGTGATATTCATTAACGAAAACCCCGTCGGATGGGAGCTGCAAGGCGGGGGGGCGGGGAGGATGGCTGGTCGTTTTGTTTTTCTTTATTTAATTGCTGGCTTCAGTACAGAGGCAGAGCGTGTGAGGAGGCTCGGCTCCTCTCCCGGAAAAAAGCGGGAGCCCCAGACCCGGGGGAGGCGGGAAGGGAAAAGTCAATCAGGCAGTATTTAAAAATCTACCTGCTGGGCCCGGGCAGGGGGGGGGCTGGAGATTTTAATGTCATTCCCAGCTTGAGATGCAGCCTGGAGAGTGAGAAAAGAAAGGGGTATCTTCTCTTCTTGGATCCTTAATTGCTCGTTAAATCATCCAGCAAATGCCTGAACTCCTGGATGGCCCCATGCTCCTTGACAGAGGGGCTTCATCCTTGGCAGGGGGGAGAAGTATTTTTAAAAATACTCGTTTCACCTGCTTTTTCTAGGTCTAGAAATTTGAGTGTTCAATGCTTCACTCTGCAAAATAAAACCGAGTCTGGAATATTTTTATTACCATTCAGCATGAGAAATAAACTTTCTTACCAGCCGTTCCCCTGCTCCAGGCTGTCGACTCTTGGCCTGCCTGCAGGCAGCTGCCTGCACTGCGGGAAGGCAACCTCTCCCATGCCCAAAAGGGACCTCCGGTGACTGCAGAGGAGCATGTACCAAAATAAACCCTTGCCCTACGAGCTCAGCCCTGCTTCTGGGCCAAGTAGACCTGATAACCACAGCCAGGGATGCCTGTCCCTGGTTGCTCCCGTGCTGCCCTGTCATCACTGTTCATCTATGTCTTCTGCTCAAACCCTCTTGCGTAGAGTCTTAAGTCACAGGGGACTGCCACAAGTCTCAGTAGTGGAAAAGGTGAGGCAGCTATTTCCCAGCACAGAAGATGTGACAACCGTGCCGTTCCCTCTGCTGCTTTGCAGAAAGCAACCTGCAGTTAAATCCACGAAGCTCAGAAGCAGCCCAGACCCTGCCCATAACAGCTGGAGAGCTTCAGATGTGCTTTACCATCCCAGAGAGATGGACAGATCTGTGAGTTACACCTATAATCCCTCTCCACCCCCAGTAGTCAAGATAAAATACAAAAGACCTCCTTCCTACCTGACTGAAAGCATGGATGCTTTTTCTGCACCACCCATGCACAAGTAACGGGGCCATGCCAGACCGCAGCCCCGAGTGGACCAGCCACTAGCAGCTTTTGTGTTAGAGTCTGTGAAAAAAGCAGAATTACAGCTCCAGCAGGGCAGGCAAACCGTACTGGTGATTTATGAATATTCACCGAGCTCCCAAAGCACTCCGGGGCAGAAGACAAGCTTTTGAAATTAACTGAACACTTCAAGGTTCTTCGTTTGTCTTGGCTTTGAGGTGTGAGTCACCAATACTGTTTCTCCAAAGTGAGCAGAATCTGTACAGAGGGCTGGGAGGATTCCTGGGCACTAAAATATGAAGTTAAGTATTCTGCAAGAAAGACTTTATGTTCATAAAGTCTTCAAAGCATAGAGACTTCACCCCATTAAATTTTATGGGGTGGTGTCTCCATACAGTACTGACACTTCTTCAGCTCATAAAGGCTGGATGTTCAGGGGACTTGAGGCTCTTTCGCTGAGTGTTGAAATCTCCAGCAGCTTTAGTCTCCAGTGCCAGCGGTTTGGTGCCCTGCATTTTTTCAACCATTTCAGTGTTCAATATAGCGAGGCTGCAGAGGAGTTTTGATCTTGGCCCTGCACGCCATGTCATACACCTTGTTGTTTCCACCCATGCAATTAGGTTATTGTGGTGCTCTTCAATACTAGTGCTCCTCCACTTCTAACTGTACCCATGACCTAAAATATAATCTGTTTGCTTTGCCACAAAACCTGTAACACCTTGTCCCCAGTGCTGGCGATACCCAGGGAGAGCAGCCCATTCCGCAGCTGGGCTGTCCCCATCAGAGCTGCTAAATCTGAGTGTCAAACAGGAGCACCAGCAGCACCAGGCAGGGCAGAGGAGCAGGGCAGAGCCTGCTGTAGCCAGGAAGGATGTAGGAGCTTCTCCATCAGGCAACACGCTGGCTCCCCGGGCGCTGCACGCCCAACTGCGGATGGCTTTGTGCTCATGAGACAGGTCGCTGTGATGGACGGGGGCTGTTTGTCCGTACGAAAATGACAGCAAAGCATGGGCACTGCCTGCACTCCCCTTTGGGACACTCATGTATCTGGTCAGCGTTTGCTGATTTAGACCAAACACCCTGGAAGGCGAAGACTTCCACCTGCGTTTGTCCAAGAATGAGTTCAGTCTAGCAGACAAGAGAAAAGGTGATAAAACAAGGAAGTTGTCTTCACTAGTTTGCACACATAAGGAATAAGAGCTCCTCTTCTCCAATTAATTATAGCAGTAATAATTGGGTTTGTTTCAGCTGGTAGAAACATGAGACTTTTCCAAAATTTTCAGAGCAATGAAAGAAAAACTGCAGATTAGCCAACACCCCTGGGCTTTTGGGAGGGTGGGCGGAGGGAGATCCCCTTACTGCAAAGCAAGTAGAGGAGTGTCATGAATTTGGGTGCCCTGCTTCACACATAAGTGAAGCATCAGCCACTGTGGACTATTACAGTGGGGCTGAACTCAGCTATTCCAAGGCTGTCTAGACATTCCCATCCTAAATCTGAGACATCTTCCGGACCTGAGTCGTGTCAGAACACTATCCTCCAGGAAAAGTTGCTGTTCCAGCGAATTGCGTTTTTCTCACCAAAAAAGATTCCATCTGAAACCAGCCAGCTGGCCCTGCCCTCACTGCCATACTCCTTAACCGCAGGAGATTCCTCTCCCTCTGAGTCACAAAGCACGACAGCCAGCCAAGGTGGTCTGTCTGTTAACATGTAGCAGGGGCTTGTAGCAAAGAACAAGAATTCAGGAAAAGCAATAAACCAGCCTCTGAAAAAAATTGTTTCTGGATCCTGCTGTCATTTCAGATACAAACAGCCCCTACTTTAGCAAGGTTACACACTCGGTTAAAACAGGTATTGTTGCAGGATATGCATCACTTTGCTAACAATTTAAAATATACTTGTACCTATATGAATTGCCTTCTGTTCCCAAGAAGCTCCACACATACACAGTGCTGACTGGTTTGTCTGCTGAATAGAAATATTTGTTGATGTGAGGTGGATTGCACAAATAACCTCTTTCTTTGCGGCTCCATCCTCCTTTTGCCCTTTCTGTTGGATCACAGGGTGTGGATCCTAAAGCCCCATCCTGAGAAATGCAGCTGCTTTATTCCTACTCATGGTTTGGTGAATTGTTTCTGAAATATCTGGCTCCCAATTCTGTCTTGAGCATCTATGTGACCTCTTGTTTCTTTCCTCTGCAGGCTGATGCCAAAATGGTCTGCGATGTTGTAAGTCGGATGGAGGACACAGAGCCCTTCTCTCCAGAGCTGCTGTCAGCTATGATGAGACTCTGGGCAGACTCCGGGATCCAAGAATGCTTCAACCGGTCCCGGGAATATCAGCTTAACGACTCGGCCCAATAGTGAGTCCATACCCTTTTGTGTTAAGAAGCTGCATTTGGGCTTGTTAAAGTTTTAACTAAAGTTAATGGCCTCATAGCAGTGGATCTGAACAGCAGTGGTTCTGCTTGCAGACTGGGATACGTGTTGTGTGACAGACTGCTGCAAGGCAGAAAGGATCAGGCAGGACGTTCATGTCCCCTCTGGCCAGTCTGGGGTCAGGTCCATGATCCTGAGGCCAGGTTCTCAAACTGCTCCCAAATAGCTCCAGGTAGGTTTCTACAAATACGGATTTAGTGAGCAGAGGCAGACCAACCTGCGGGTGTGGCTAATGGCTTCTCCATTTGTCTGGTAGATAACAGAAGGATGTGATCACTCACTTCGTGTAGCAGCATGGCTCTTGGGTTTGCTTTTCTGAGTCATACACTGTACTGATAGGCAGCTGGATTACAGCCATGTGTAAGGGACCTCTTTGCTATTACAGTGGCATTGCGTTATTCTCATAATGCGGTTGGTGGCATCTCTATTGTTAGGGACCACATCCAGATTATTTTTAATGGTGATTGTCTGAATCCATGGCTTTGGTTCATCCCATCATAAGGACAGGACGTACACCCATAAACAGTGCTCTGGCTCTGGAGAAACGTTGAGTGCTTCCCCAGTTTCAGTTCAGACCCATTTCTAATGATAATTCATCCAATTTGTTTGCCTCCACCTAGGCAAGGAGGCTAAAGCTTTTCATCCCATAATTTCAATTGCAGCAGCTGTTGCAGTCAGGCAAAAGGTCCCCTGGCCCTGTACTGTGTCTTGGGCTGTAGTCAGTAAAACGTGGTTAGGTATAAGCATAAGGAACAAGCAAGCACAGAGCACATTTCCCCAGTTATACCCTTGGACCTTTTGGTAGTCAGGGAAATGGAGGCTTCCCCAAACGGTGACAGGGGAATGCTACATCCATGCTTTCGTCTTTTACAATATCCCGTGTCAACAAGTTCACCAGCTGCCTCATGCAATTCTGGAGTTGTTACTGTGTGTTTGGATTGCCTGGCATCTCTGCTTGGGGTTTTCCTGGATACCTATGAAAGCAGAAACCCAGCCACTGGTGTGGCTGATGGTTTTGTCCTGTGTGATGGGCCTGATCGTCTCCAGTCTGCACGAGCTCCTCCCATCAAGCTGGCAGGGCAGTTAGGGAGCGCAGGATTATTTCTGCTCTTGCGGTGCTGCAGCAGAAGGCGAGCGATGACACATCATTTGGCACTGACCAAAATCCAAATGGGAAAGCTGCAGATGTGTGGTTGGTGTCACAGCATCCTACCCAGCCATTTCTCACCACGAGCGACTACATCTCGGTGATGATCCTGACATTATGCTGCCTTTTAATCACTACTAGGTGGACATCCGTGTTTAATCTATATTTCATTGCCTGTAACAGCAAAATCTGCCTTCTCTTGCCAGCAGTTGTTTTTCTTCTTTTTTTTCACAAAAGAATAGTTTGATGGCATAAACATACCTTTAGAGATATAAATTATATAAAATGCCAGTCCTAATTGCATTACAACCTTGTGGAAAATTCTTCAATTGTTTTAGAGCCAATTACCTTGAGGAAAGTATTTTGATTTCCTTTCCATGCAAGATAGCAGTTGAAAATAATAAGCATAGCCCTCCCAATGTGACCAGCTGCTGGGCAATTCATCAGCAAGAGCTCTGAAACCACAAGCAGTTTCTAGGTGTGAACTGAAGAGGTTCTCTGTTGTGGTATTCACAGCAATATTAATGTGCAGTTGCAGCTCAGCAAAAAGAATTTCGGTGTCTTTAACAAAATGTCTTGCATCCAGATGAGGATGCATGATCCTCCTTGCCAGGGGAGAGCCGTGCTGCCTCTCTCCTTAGCCACGCTGTGACTTGTGCTGTGGCTGGACGCTTGTTTTCTCTGGGCTAGGTCAGATGGTGAAGCTGAAGATAACCGAGTCCTTTGCATTTACAGACCTGCTGCCTTTTACGAGCCTCTGGTGGTTCTGTCACCAGGAGCAGAGATGCTGTCACAGGGCAGGGCACTGTAACACATCCTGCTGCACCTCTAGGCCCTGGTGCCATCACACCAGATGGTGATGCGTGAGAGGTCAGTTGGCACTTATGCATGCCCAGTAGACACCCAGTGAAAAGGAGGCATATTTTTCATCTAATCCTTCGATGCTTTGGGGTTGTTTTCTTCTGCATGAGTGAAAGATTTGAGGGAGTTTTCTATTTTCCTTCCCCCCACCCTGGAAAGGACTTCTCTTTATTGACAGAGATATTGGATTTGAAACACTAGCAACTACGAAATGTGTCTTTGTTAGAGCTAAGAAAAATAAATTCCAGACAAGAGCTGAATCTGAAGTTCCCCAAAGTTTGAAAAATGGTGACGGGCAGTTAGCTGGACTAGCATCGCCCTGATTTCAGGCTTCTGTAGATGTTAAGCCATAGGGACTGGTGTTTTGCTGGCAGGAGGGAAGTTTGCTGCAGGAGTCAGAGATCATGCTCCATGGTGGCTCAGCACATGTCGCAAAGCCCAAAGGCACTAAGCGACCAGGTTCTGTCATGGCCACCACAGGTGAGACCTTTAGGAGCAGTCCAGGCGCTCCCCTTCACCCCAGAAGCCACCTGCTGAATGCCCTGGATGCTTTTCAGAAGCCCCCCTCCGCTGCCTGGCTATACCTGAGGAACCACTACTTGGGCTTCTCTGTCAGCGCTGCCGTTGTCCTACGTTACATTGCTCCTCCAGTGCTTTACCTTGAGTTTTTTTAAATGGCTCGAACAACAGGCCTTCTGTTACAGCCCCTGACAGACCAAGTCATGGGCTAAGCAACAGCTAGCATCATGGCTTTTATTAGTCTATCATTAATTTCACTGAAAATAGATTTAATATTTTGTATTAGCCCAAACAAGAAGGGAGCAATAGCTCTTCTCTCCTACCAAAGATGGGCAGGAGGGCATTGCTTTCTACTCTCCCATGCATGCCTGCCTAACCGTGAGGACTTCCCTGCAAAGCTTTGCTTCTTTTGGCTCTAAAGTCAGCCTGTCTTCAGCAAGGATTTCATAGCTACTGCAAAGGAACGACAGAAAACAGCACTTTGGCAAATAAAAAACATGACCAAGGACGAGGGAAGGTTCTGTAAGGGGCCTCCTGTGTCTTGGGCAGCAAAAAGTAAAACCATAAGGACAGCAAGAGAAGGGAAGAGAGTAAGATGGAGCAGTTGGTTTCATCCTTTTTTGTTATTGCATTTTTTCATCGATCCCTAAGGCAAATTTACGGGTGGGTTGAGTTCCACATTCCTAATCTTTTGATTATGTTTTTATTCCTACTTCGTCTTCTGTTCCTTTCTTGTTTCCATGCCTAGGAGCTAAATCTACCTCTGATCATCAAAGAGTCTGGGCACTGCTGATGTCTTTTTCTTCTCCAGCCAGTTTCTGTCTGCAGAAGCACATCTGTGACCCACATTTTTCTTTCAAAATCAGTAAAATACAGGTTTCCAGCTGGTTTCCTTAATCTCCTTCTTTTGTTCAGATTTTAAAATTGTCTTGTGTTTCCTAGAGTTGAGTCATAACTAGTCTGGTCAGTGGAGTACAGTGCATAGGGCAAGTTTGATCTTAACCACCCAGGGATGGGGACCTGCTCCGAATGACCTCCAAACTTCACGGGGGGAATGGAGCAGACAGAGCATCCACACGAGCACCAGTTTTCTGTGTGCATATCGAAACAGGCACAGGCTCTGCGAGATGTGTAGGCAGAGGCAGTCTGAAAGTACACAGTCACAAAAAAGCCAGAATCCATCTCAAGTTATTCTCCTTCTGCTTCCAAGTACATTGAAAGATCATTTGCTAATGCCAGGGCTGTGAAACTACCGTGAAAATGTAAAATATTTTAGGCCTGCATTCAACCCATCCATCTTCACACGTTGGAGGTGTCAGGGCTCAGAAGCTTGTTGCCTTTGGCTCTCTCTGTAGGGAGTGAAGGGAGGGAGAGATGCCTCCAGAGAGGGATACAGAGCTCACTGCTCAGCACAGAAAGAGAGGTGCAATTGTGTGTACTGCCCTACCATAGCTAACCACAGCCCTGACATCTCGGGTCCGTGCCAAATACTGAGCCCAAACTGGACAACACTTTGGTCTCTCCATCTTCAAGAACTCCTCTGGCAGTGCCTTATAGAAAAGTGGCAGCAAACTCAGAATAAAATACCGCAGTGCCTTCCTTCTCACCCCATCTCATGTGGGGCTGTTTCCTGATCTCTTTTCCTTGAAGCAAAAGAATTGTCTTTGCAGGACAGTATTACCTTCTCCACTGATAGGTATTACATCCCACATGCCAACACACCCTTTGCATCGAGAAAACAGTCAAGAAAGTAGAGCCAGATGTTGCTGTGATGTTGTAAACAGCTTCCAGACTGAGCCCCGACAAGGCATCATTGGAACAGGCTGCCCAGAGAGGCTGTAAAATCTCCGTCCTTGGAAATACTCAACACTGAGCCACCTGAGCTAACTTTCATACTGAATTCAACTTTGAAGTGGGCCCTGCTTTGAACAGGAGGATCGTCCAGATGAACTCCAGAGGTCTAATCCAAACCAGCATTTTTGGTTTGTCATTTTGTTTTTACCCCCTTCGCTCTTTCCCTCATGACACTGGGTTTAAAAGGGAGAAGGGGTCTTCAGGGTTGGCTGCAGCTTCCTATTCCTAGCCATGCAGGACCATGCAGCTCTATGATAATGCCCACATCCCACAAGTCCTATGATCTAAACGTTTGCCTTGCTGGAGAAGTCAGCAAGACAAACGTTTAGACCATGGGACTTGCGGGTTGTGGGCATTATGCATGACTGTCAGGACATGGTCTGTTTTAATGAGCTGCAATTGTTGCTGGCTCTCTCAGACTGGAAAAAGAAAAATTATAGGTCAAGGTTTTGTATTAATATTCCCATCAGGTGCATAGATTCCATTTTCTCATCACAGCTTTTGCATTAGAATATGGTTTTCTGCACGCCAATCTTATTCGTGCTTGTCACTTGCGCTCCTTTGCATTTAACTGGAGGAGCATAAATGGAACGATCCAATTAATTGGGATGATTTGCATTGCGCTTTTTATTGAACAACCCACCTTTATGTCTTGGAGCCCAAGCACCAATAAAGCAGAAAGGGAAAGTATATCACCAGTGGACATGTAGATACATTTGTCTGAATTTATGGTTTAATTTACCCCTGTAAGTAAATATGCCCACCAGCTTTGAATAATTAAGTTCCCCCAGTGATAAGCAAAACAAGACAACTCATAAAGGCCAGGGCTAGTCAACTGGCATCACCAGCCTTGCTCAGTTCCCACAAATGACATGCAAATAGATTTCCAGGGAGGAGCAGCTCTGCGATGTCTGCTGGTGCCAGGTCTGACGTAGAGCTGTTTCTGGTAAGCAGGAGGTGAGGGAGAGGGGGGCAGACTGAGCATCAGCCTGTTAGACTGTAGCAGGGCTTGGGCTTGGTAGGGGTCTCAGGCTTCATTATTGTCCTCATAAATTAAGGAATCGCTATCGTTCTATAGCTACATCTAGGGCTGAGGAAGGGCGCAACAGGAAAGATATTGTCTTTGAAATCAGCTGGATGTTTTCCAGCATCTCACCCTCAGTCTTCATCCACCTGGAGACCCCATTTCACCAAACTTGGGTGCAATGTCTCCAGGAGCTGCCTCTGTTGGCCCAAAGCTGGGTGGAGACCACGTCACGGTATCTTGAAGGTGGGTGTTAAGCAATGCTCACCTTCCCGTCCCACCAAACACTGCCAGAAGAGTGTGAGGACTGAGCTTCCTCACCCGAAAACTCATTTACAAGCAGAGGAAGCAGAGGTCTGCAAGACTCTCTGCATGACACAGCTCCGTCATAAGACATTGCCACTTGTTATAACGCCCACCCCGCTGGGCCCCTCTCAGACACTGGTGCAGAGGAGAGCTCCCCCAGACCCACTCTCTCCTGGGGCACAGCCTCTCCACAGAGGAGAGGCCACTCAGAAGCTTAGTCCCAGAGCTGGGCTCTTCCCTCTACCCTTTCCAAGCCACACATGCAAATCATTGGGGAAAGGGGGAACAGTCTCAAAAGACATTTCCTGGCTGGAGCTCATGCAAACTCTAAAGAAAATGAAGGATAATGAAAAGCAGAAGGTCCTGTCCCTTATGAAAGGGGACAAACCACCCTTATGAACACCTGGTTTCTGAAGGACTATATCCCCTCTCAGTCTATGTGAAGGTATCTGAGATGCCATCACCCTACCACTTAACTTCTTCCATGAAGAGGAGAACCTACAGAGATGGGCTTTAAAGTGGAGCTTCTGGCAGCACCCAGCGACGTGGGAACATCCAGGAAAGCACTCACCAGCTGAACCGGAGCTCCAACGCTTTGCTTGATGCCTTTCCATCTGAAATAGCAAGTTCTGCAGCCAGCAGAACTCAGCACCTCTTTAGGTTATGGATCTTGCAGGCAAAAACGGATGGTATGGTGTTGTCACTTCCCCCCTCCTAGTCCTCCTTTACCCTCCAAAAATCTAAGATCTGTCTGAAGAGACCCAGGAGATAACACAGACTGCACTGCAAGGAGGAACAGAGAAGTTACATGCGTTCATTCCTCGGGGACAAAGACGTAGCAGTACCTGCTACCTCCCTGCCATTTTTCATTGCCGTGTCGCATCATAACAACATTGTCTGGGGATTAGTAAAATCTTGACATCTTGACTAAATAAACTGCTATTTAATGACCCATGATACCAATCAGGGCTGTCCCACTTCTGGCAAAGCTCTCACCAGAAAGGGTAGGAGCCAGGCAGTAGTTCACGCTGCCTGGAGGAGGGGACACTGCCAGAATTTGAGAACAATCACTTCTCTTTTCACATTTTGCTTAGAGGTGAGGAGCAGGCAGCACCACTGATAAACACAGCACAAGGCACTCAATCCCAAGGAAACTTGATGAACCACAGTGTTGAATCCTGGATAATCTGTTCTCATTGCCAACTGACAGACCCAACAGGAATTTCTTCCTGCCTTGCAAAGGGCTGTGGGTGACAGATTCGGTGCAGAAAGATTTGACTTTTTTTGGCTGAGTATTTGT
The DNA here is from genome assembly GCF_000687285.1 of Phaethon lepturus. Classification (NCBI taxonomy): domain Eukaryota; kingdom Metazoa; phylum Chordata; class Aves; order Phaethontiformes; family Phaethontidae; genus Phaethon; species Phaethon lepturus. The sequence continues at coordinate 2,429 of NW_010525069.1, read as the reverse complement.
GTATTTTTAGGCTGAAATGTCCTTACGAAACCAGCTGGAGCTGGCAGGCTGCCACCAAGGGTTGGGGTTGGGGCTTGGTTTTCTCTTGTTCCGTTCAGTTTGTTTTTTCACTGCTACCCCTACTGCTGTCGGCGGCCCCCCTCTCGCACCAGCTCTGCCTGTCAGCAGGTAGCGCTCATGCCCTGCAGCTCGCCCATCACCACGGTCTCCCACCTTTCATCCCAACCTCGTTCCCACGCCGCAGGACGACAGCGCCGGGATGCAGCTCCACAGCTGGGGCGTCCGGGCTCTCCTGGGAGCCTGCAGCCCCTGCTCCTCCGCTCCTGCAGAGCCAGGGAGCCTAAGTTTCCGTCGCCCTTTCTGCACCTTGCAGTTTGACGTACCGTGCACGCCAGCTCTGCCATCGCAGCCTGCTCTGCAAGACAAACAGCATCACTCATATGGGGTGAGGGCAGGAGATGGGGTGTCTCCTACCAGTGAGGCTTTCGGGGCATCCTGTTGCTCTTTGAAGCTCCTTAGGGAATTGGGTAGCTCTAGCGAGGCAGATGTCCCTCTGCGTGGGTAATTCCTGCTTTATGCCAGCTAGTCAGCATCCAGCTCATCAGTCCCGTGTCCCCGCAGCGCGTGTGCCCGGGTGGGGACCAGCTGGCTGCTCTCAGCCTCGTGGTTCTGCAGTGTGTCTGCAGGCAAAGCTGTTAGGAGACCACCACGACATGGCTCCTCTTCGCATGACTGGTATCACGTCTGGCACCGTCTGCGACACTGGGAGGCGAGCGCAGCGGTGGCACATGGTTTCCTAACGTAATTTGCTGTCCGTTTGAAATCCTTAAATGGCAAAGAATGGCAGGAACGCAGGAATGTCTTTGTAGCCAGGCTCCGGGATGGACCAAGCTGTCTTCCACAGGGGTCTGCAGGCACCAGTGGTGATGGTGTGACAGGGAGATGCTGCCCTCTGCCCCCTGCCCGGGTCCTATCCCAGAAATCATCCTGGTTTGGAAGGAAAGGTTGCAAAGGGACTTTTGCTGCAGTCCTGGGAGTGCCTGGGCAACGTGTCAGGAGCTCTTGGGCAGAGCTGCCTGCCACCAGCCATGGGATGAACAGCTCAGGAGGAGCCACTCCAGCCCAGGACAAGCACTGCCAGGCAGGGCAGATGAGCTCCATGCCCTCAGGATGCAGCTATCTCCCTTTCTCCCTCCACGTTTTCAGGGCCACCAGCCTTTCCCTGCCTCGGGTTTCTCAGCACAATGCCGCCCTCCCCGGACCGCAGCCCAGAGGGGTGCATCACCCTGTCCCCCATCCCGCCCCTGCGCAGGGGATGTGCTGTGCTGGAGTGACCAATTCATCAGGCCCCAAGGTGCAAGAAAGCCCAAAAAGCATCTGAGTGACTGCTAGAAAGCCGCTGCCTTTCCCCCCTGCCCTCTCTCAGAGTGCAGCCCATGCACACACACGCACACCCCCTGCTAGAAGAGGGGGAGCAGTGCAGCATCCCCATGCTCAGGTGTTTAAGGTTAGGAGTTAAATCCAAAACCAATCATGAGCTTAGCTAAAAAGCCCCCGTTTTTCAATATATATTAAGACAACCATTGGAAAATTGCTTTTATCTGCTGCTTCCTAAGCCCTCTGGCTTATACTTTAAAGCCTTTTGTCTGTGAACAGGAGAGCTGAAAAGTCCTTTTTTATTTCCTTAAGCAAATAGTCCATCTAATATCCAGCCTTGAGGGTCTGGGGCTTTAAGAGAGAACAAAAATGGAGGGGGGGAAAAAAAAAATGTAGCAAACATTGTGACACTTGCCATAAAATCACAGGAGATGGCGATGATGGGGATGAAGCACCCGGAGCTGTGCCCACGAAGGGAGGGTGGCACAGCCCTGGTAGGAAGGCAGAGCTCCCCAGGGCCCCCCGAGAGTGGTCAGTGGGTTGAAGCTCCTTGTCTCGGTTCCCTGATGGGGACAATAAACACCGTCCTGTCTATGAGACGGCGACGTCCATGGCGGCGAAGGCAGCAGCAGAGCGAGGCGGGAGCCCGTTGGGTTGGGCAGGCGGGCAGAGCATGGCGGGGGGTGTCTGGGTGAGCCCCGTGGGAGCAGAGGCCCAGCACTCAGCCAAGAATCGGGATTCGCCTGGTGGAGCCCTGGCCGCTGATCATTTCGCAGGCTAATTGATACAATAGCTCTAATTAGCCCTTGTAGCAAACACCACTTTGTTTCTTGCTTATCCAGGCCAAGCACTGAGCCAATACTCAACCCCCAGCTATTGAATTCCTACTGCCTTTTTGGTGGGAAAAGGGGAAATAAGGGGCTTCTTCCTCCGTGTAGAAGACGCGGCTGGGGATCGGCAGCAGGGGCGCGTGCGGTGCATACGCGGGGCGTCTCGGAGGGGACCTGGCACCGCCAGGCAGGCGGGAAGGGCTGTGCTTTCCCCTGGGGTTT
>NW_010525068.1:0-4194 GCF_000687285.1 Phaethon lepturus | reverse complement strand
AAGGGGAAGGGGAAGGGGAAGGGGAAGGGGATCTTTGTTCAATTTTGCACGTTCAATCCTTAGACAGTATATTCCTAGACTGTAAAGTGACAGACCATTCTGTGATTTATTTTTGCTCAGAATATGATTTGCATCTGCTAGGAAAGTATTTGGAGAGTACACAGCTACAACTTTTTTTTTTAATGTTATCCTAAGTGTAAACTCATGTTAAGAAGCCCTTGTTAGAAGACAAGCAGGCACAAGTTAGAAAGACAATACAATGCTGTTTGAAAAGCTTTCCTTCCCCTTCAAGACTTTTGTGACTTGTACCTTGTTTGAAAACAGTACAACAGCAGTTCAACAAAAATTGCTAATAAAATGGGAATTGAAAACAGTTTTGTTGTAGCTGGTAAGTTAAACGTACCCTGTGACTGGCCAGACCAATTGTCTCTGCTTAGGCTTTGTCTTTTACTGTTTTTTTCACTGTACTGGGCAAGTGGAAGAAGCATGATCAAGTCCTCATCAAGGGAATGAAAACAAGGGTTCAATTTATGGCGTGATTGTGGTCCTCAAATCTGAATTTAGAAGATACTAAGTCTATTCAGGCCAGTTCTTCAAATAGCATGAACTTGTGTAGGCCTCACTGCATCTAAATGTTTTTACACCAATTTGTGCCTCTTGAGGATCTGAATTTACTGCACCAAAAGATTAGCAAGTACAGCTCCCAATCTTCTTGGTACACAAGCTAGCTATGGCTCAAGAATGCACGGATCGTGGGTACACCAACAAGCTACCTACTGTAGCGCATAGACATAGGGCACATCCACTACTGTGGCAATTTTGTCCTAATACTGCTTTTAGTCTTTCACTTCATGTCAAATATGAGATGTTCCATCACCAAGCATGTTACTTCCTTTGTGGCTGAAGTAGGGGCAGATGTCCCAGACAAGCTCCTTTCAAGTTGATCCTTAAGCTTACTGGCCACTTCATCATTAATCCACAGCTTGTTTTCCAGGTTCAGTGTGGGGAAAGACAATGTCAGAAATACCTGCAGACTAGAAAATAAAGCAAGTCCTTGGTCTCAAGAAAGCAGCTTAACAAAATGACCAAACATATTTCACAGACTTACACGTCTAGTTCCTGTCACACCAAATGCTATCACACCTCTCGAGACAACCACCTGCCAAGTTTCGTTGTTCAGATTACATACTATTTGATGCACCCTTCATAGCTCTCCGTACCTCAGAACTGTATCTTCCCTGGGATTTTTAATTTTACTAATTTGAGACAATTAGTACCAAACAGGATCTTCAGCCACAAACAAGAACATTAATTCTCCTATGCAATGATGGACTGCTTTAAGGATAAGCCTTTTGTAACGCAACTAAGAACAGCAGTCAAAGATCTTTGTTTACTACAAATATTTCATTTTCTGTGCTGTAGCAAGGTGTACATTTACTTTACTACGTTTACTGTACATTTACATCCATCATTTACATCTCCACTTGTCTACCACACTGAGGGCAGTCCCCTAGCAGAAGGATGTTTCTAATCCCTCACAATTCTCTGCGTACAGTGGATATTCCAGAAGGCTTCAGAAGGCACAGGAGTCTTTTCATTAACCGGGTATGTTCAGTCCCCTGGGTTGATCCTGACATCACAAGAGACATCAGAAGTATGAAGGAATAGGAGAATTATTCTTACTCACAATTACTTTTTTAACCAGAAACAGAAATGTCCTGCCTAGCTGACTTTTCGTAGAGAGTCACCTATAGTTTGAGAGTTTAAATGCCCAGGATATGTGACCATGTTTTTGTTTTTCATGCACATTGCAAAGCTTTAGATTTTATTTAACAGAACTTCATTTTTAAGAAAAATAGTAAATGGCACATCATGTAATTGCTATTTATTTTCATAAACATGAGGTATTTCAAAGTGCTATAAGACGCAGCACTAAATGTACATCGTTGGAAGAAATTAAACACAGAACTTTGCAGTTACCCAGTTCTATGCACCAAACATTAACAAATACATTAACTGGAAGAAACAGGCTAGGAAAAGGCATATATAGTAAATTTCTTTACAAAAGTTTCTTAGTTCAAAAAAGTGATAAAGTAATATCTACTCAAAACTTTCACAACTCATTTTCATACGAAAATATAAGTATCAAATTTAGTTATGTATCAGCATCATACTAAAGTATACAGGCAATGTAAGAATTAGTACAGTACATAACAGAGATTAACAATATATTTGTATACAAAAACATGCTCCTCAAACATTGAGGTATTACAGTACTTAGGTATGAACTTCCAGTCTAATACTGGTAGCAAAAGCCACCTCTCATAACCCAAGACATGTACAAAAGGCAAGTGTGTAGATGGTATTTACAGAAAATTCCCACAGGGGTACAAATGCCAACCCCTAAAGTAACATCTGTTAGAACATAAGCACCATAAAACTCAGGAATGAACGTTTTAAAACTCTACTAGATGTCATCAGCAGCTCCAAATGCTCACAACAATTTGAAAAAAAAAAAAAAAATCCCCACCATCTACAGTTCTTAAGAAGAAAAACAAAGGCAGTCCATTGTTGTTTGGTAGTCTTGCAATAAAATCCTTGCAAGAACATCCATTTGCTCCGTACCCGGATAATATAGTTTGTCGATTACTTCAGGGACTGGATTGAAAGTAAAACCAACATTCTTAACGTCAAAAAACACAATTTTTTTTTTTAAAGAATCAAAAATGTGCAAAGTGGCAATGACTGTCCTGGTCAGCCAAAACAAAACAAAACAAAACAAAAGTTTAGCAAGTCCGCTTGTATTCTATTTTCTTTAGCAATTGCTGTTGCCTGGCTTGCAATTTTTCCTTTTCTAGCAATAACTTCTGCTCCTCTGCCTGAAGGGAATGAACATATTCAGTGGCTTTTTTCAAGATGACAACTTTTGCAGCTTTCTCATTTTTAACCAGTTCTGGAACATGGTCCCTTAATGTGAGGAAACTTGACCGTAGATCATTACGCCGCTGACGCTCCAAGATATTATGATTGCGTCGACGTTCACTATCCTCTGAATCAGAGTTTCGAGGACTTGAACTCTTAGACTTTGGTTGGATAGTGGGTTTTACTGGACGGGGCACCTCGGTTTTTAACTTCTTCTGCGGTGGAGCATCTTCACTCTCCATGTATGGAGAAGGAGCGGCGTAATTATGCTGCTGGTGAATTGGTGCACAACGCTTTAAAATCAGTTCATTCTGCTGTGTCCTGACTGATGCAAAAGTGGTATTTTTAGGACGCACTGTAATAGTAAGGGTGGTAACAGCCTTGTTGGAGGAGGAGCGTCTTTTCTCCACTGTCACAACATCTATTTCTTCTTCTTCATCCTCTTCCTCCTCATCTTCATCGTCTTTTGGTAACAGAAAATGGAAAATAAAATAGACATTATTCTCACAGAAAATACCCTGAACAAGTATCAACCCAGATGTATTTATTGACAAAGTATGTACAGTAAGAGCAGCAATGAAATAACTGATGGCAAAACCAGGGTGTGCCCACCATCTGTAGTCAGATATAGATCTGTAGAACTACGTAATATACCTGAAATGACTGAAGAACAGTGATTTCTTTAAGTTTAATGAGTTGTTTTTTTAAAACGCTTCTAAATTTTCTATCAAAGCGGGGCCACCACCCACATAATCGCAGCGGCAGAAAAGAGTTTTTAGATGGAATGTATTTATTTTGAATGGAATCGTAGAGCTGGGGTACAAAAGGCACGCACAGTGCCACAACACGGCCCTTGCTCGGTAGAAAAGCAGCGGAAAATGAAACAATCGCCGGGTTTGTTCTGCGGCAGAAGGTGAAGCTGCTCCTGCCGGGGACCCTTTAAGCCGGCGCTTGGTGCACTGCCAAGAAGACAGCTGTTGGAAGTGCTTCCTCACCCAAAGCTGTCAAACCAGACATTAAAGGGACAGCAGACTTTGAAACCCGGGACGGATCACCAAGTTTATGGCGACGGTCATATGGCCCAGCTCATCCGCACACGCGAAACCACGTTTCGGCCCAAGGGGACTTCTCTGCAGGCAGGGATAGGAGACGTTTCTGGGCATTTTAGGTTCTGCCAGTGAAGTGCTGCTCTGAGGGGCCATTAGTTTGCTCCAGCCTTCCCAAATCACGCCGAAGGGCACACACGGTCATCCCCCACGAACCCGGTCCCCA
>NW_010525067.1:0-2245 GCF_000687285.1 Phaethon lepturus | reverse complement strand
GTGGCGTGTCTCCATGTTAGGCACCTCTCTGGGGGGGCCGCTGGAAGGACAGACATCCCTTTGCCGATGGTTTTCTTCCTCTCCTAGGGCTGCTTTTGCAGAAGCCAGGGCTCCTGCCTGGAGCTGGAAGTGACCCGATGCATTCCTCTCATCTCCCGTGTGATTTTCTGAGAAATGAAATTGGATCTAGAGCCCGGTCCCAGCTGGGTGGGAGCGGTCCAGTGCGTTAGCACAAACACTCATGGAAAGGCCGAGCTTGCGTAGAAATCTTCCCTTTCCAAGAATGAGGCTCAGGCTGAGGCCCCCCTCCCTCCAGAGTCAGCAGGGACGACAGATGGGAGCGGGGAAGGGGGGACAGGGAAGCTCAGCACATCTCCTGCCACCGAGGCCACCGGTGGCTTTTGCCTTTAGGGGGAAGTGTGCAAACTGCTTTTACCTGTTGGGAACCGGAGCAGGGATGGAGAGTCCGGCTGCCTCCGGCTCCCCGCTCTGCAGAGCCCGTCTCCCTGTGCCGTAGGGATGGCGTTACCCGTTTTCCTGCCGCAACGCTTCATCTGGAGCTGGAAAGTGTTAAGTGAGGACAGTGACAAGACCGCTCCCAAATTGGATCACGCTTGCTTTCCCATCTGTGAGGGCAGCACCGGGGCAGTATGTTCTTCCGTGGGAGTGTCGTGCGAGGCTGTGCGCCCTTCTCGGAGGCCAGTGCAGGCAGGCGGCCTGCGGCAGATGCGTAAAAGCCTGAAAAAAACCCCCAGAGAAGCGAGGAGAGGAGGGGGAAGGCAAGTTTACCACTGGTGTTTAATGCCGCAGTGCGTCAATATAATGAATACTCTTAAGGATGTTGCGCTAACTTCCCAAGTTATTTGCTTCAGAAATAGAGCTTTCCTATGTGTCTGCACTAGAATAAGTCTCTGTTGCATAGATTTTTAGCAGTGAGGATGTAATCTTTTTATATTTGCTTGGAGGACAATAATACTGATGCTTTCTATTTTTAACACATCAGCTAGGCAAAAATGCACTTGGGAACCTTCAGGGAGCAGAGCAGCTCAGCAGCTCTGCTCGTAGTGCTGCCTGCGCAGCCGGGCTTCGGGAGCGACGCCAGCAGCTCAGCGAGCAGCCCCGGCCTTAAGACCGCCTGGCCCCACTTTTCAGCAGGTAAAAAGGCCAGTCTGCACGGGGCTTGTCTCCCTGCTCTGGTGGGCTCGGCAGAGCCCGTGGTGCGGGGTCGCAGGGCTGGGCGGTGGTGGGGAGGAGCAGGGACACGTGGCATCGTCCGTCCTTCTCTTCCTCCTGCTTCTCTCCCTACTGTAGCCCTTAGTGGCTCCGGAGGCAGTGGGGAGGTGCTGGAGGGTTTGTGGTCCAGCTGTGTTGCTGCTCCGGGATGCTTGTTTGGGTGGTGCCAGTCCTCAAATCCCGGCTCAGGTCCTAAAAGTGTCTCAAGGCTTTTGTGTTTGGGGGTTTTTTTTGAGAAAACCAGTTTCTGTCACCACCTCATGAAAAAGAGCTGCAAGTGATAACCTGCAAAGCCCTCCAAAACAGGAGGTGAATAACAAAACTGGCACCGACTTGAGTTGCAATCGCAAGTTCGGGGACTGATTCAGACTACTCTGAGTGGTTCTGCCCTGGCCAGGTCTTTCCGCCACCCTCATCTGCTCAAGCTGCCGTCAGCAGCCGTCCTCCGGCTGGACAGGCTTGCGTTGGTCCTTGCAGGGTTTTCCGGCTGCTGACGTGCGTGCTGGAGGAGCCTGAACACGTGCACCTCCCATTTGGAGGAGAAAATAGGAACCTAGGGTGGAACTTGCTCCCTGGCGGCTTTGTTTCACCCTCTAGGCTGGGTCAAGAGAAATTATCTTCTGTTGTCTTGTTGTTTGTTTGGGTTTTTTTTCCATGCAGTGGGAAATCCCACCGGTCTGAGGAGTGGATTTGATCACAGTGTTTGCGCCTGTTGCAAAGCCTCCGGTTCCCAGCCCCTCTGTGGGACCGCGCACAGTGATCGCCGTGTTTGTGTGGCAGCCAGTGGATTTCGGGTTAAATCCGAGACGGTTGTGCCTGGGGGTCCCGGGTAAAGGTAGAGTCTGTGCCTGTGGCCACCCCTCCTGGACGGGGCAGCAGGTTTGCATTTTGGGGCTGGTCCTTGGGGGCAAAGAGGCAATTCTGGTTCTGCCGTCCTGCGTTTGCAGCTGCGCAGGGCTCGGCCCCCCGCTGGGACAATGGCCGGAAGCCGGGAGCTGCGCGCGGCTCCTCG
>NW_010525066.1:346-1192 GCF_000687285.1 Phaethon lepturus | reverse complement strand
GAGTGCTCGACTCTGCCACAGTATCTGATGAAAACGCAGTTTGAGCCTGCCTTCTTTAATGATTCCCTTTGAAATGTTGTTGCTTCCGCACATCCCCCTTCGGGGTAGAATATTAAGCAAGAGCAACTCGGCTGGAAATTCAGATTGTTTTCGTGTCTGTTTTCATTTACATTTTAATGATAGAGAAATCATCGCAATCAGGCTGTTTGCAGCCCGGCTCCTCAAAAGGGAAGGGAAAAAAAAATCAGCTGCAACCATCTAACCTTCGCCCTCTGCAAACGGCACCAGGAGCTGGGGATCGCCAACAACTTTCTGCGTGAAAATGCCCTTTGCCCCCTTTTCCTGCCCAGGCAGCAGGTTTCAGCGGGCAGAAATGGGCTCTTGGGCATCACCGCGGCGGCAGGGGCTCTGCCCAGGCGCGGCACCGGGGCGCGGGCACGCCGGGTGGTTTGGGTGCGGGTGAAGGGGATGTGGTGCGAAGGGGCAAGCAGCCGGGTGCTCTCTCTTTGGTATGGTTGGGTGCTGGAGCCAAGGGTGCTGGGTGCTGCTGCAGGAGCTCTCTGCACCCGCAGGAGGAGGGGGAGAGGGGTCCAAGACGTGCCCAGGTCTCATCGCCTGCCTTGGGCAGAGGTCGGGGGGATTTTCCCGCAGGGATCCACCCTGCAATGGCGGAGCCCCATCCCGGGAACCGGCTGTGCTCAGCGCGTCCCCAGCAGCCCGCGGCTCGTGGGATGAGGCACGGGGACCCAGGCCTCCCTGAGAAAACAGCTGGGAGTAAAGATCACTAGAAGAGAAGCAATAAACTCTCAGTTATTCTTCTGCCGTTGAGGCCAATCGAGCTGCAAA
>NW_010525066.1:0-271 GCF_000687285.1 Phaethon lepturus | reverse complement strand
GTACATCATTATTTCATAGCGCGTTGCCCCTATGATGTAGTGGCTGTCTCGCTGGGGGGAATGCCTTCCTGGTTTTAAGCATCAGCACTGAAATATCTAGAGCCCCGGAACCATCGGCTTGAATCCCAGAAGCCTCGATGCTACACTTTATTCCTCCAAGGGGATAATAATCCGAGTGCCACGCAAGCTGCCTGTCTCTGAGCATTTGATGGAGGGCTTAAAAACAAAGGTTCTGCTTGGACGGCCAAGAAACACCTACCCAGCCCCAAAC
>NW_010525065.1:2987-3583 GCF_000687285.1 Phaethon lepturus | reverse complement strand
AGGCAGGGAGGAGGCCATCCCCCGGGCGCCCAGGCATGGTTCCTGCTAAAGCCCTGCAAAAAAAACCTGGCACGGGAATAGCTTCCCCTTTCCTGCTATTCGTCCTGAGGGCTGAGCCACTTGTTTATCTTGTGGGAGAAGTCTGCAGCCACAGTTAGCTTTGCATATTTGATCCTGTCTGAGGTCATTTCTTTTCCTATCTGCAATACTTCAATTACAAGCACCTATAATTGTTTAATTGAGGTAACACTTACAATTGCTCTGCGAAGGTATTACCTCCATTGTCCCTGGGATCTCAAATACAAATGTTGTGGCAGTCCCCTATTGTTTGTGGGCTTAGTGACAGAGGTGCCAATAAACAAGTGCCGGAGCTGGCCATGGGTGGTGGCACTTCAGAGCCCATGCCTGCAGAAGCCCTGGGAGCCAGGCATGGTGCCAGCCCCCTCCTGCCACCACGAAGCCCACGAAAGGCAGGGTTAGCACCGAAACACCTCCCGGACACCTGCTGAGATGGCTGCAGTCAGTTCTGGTGCACAGCCCACACCAGCAAATCGGAGTTTTTTAAAGGACGCAGTACTCAAGGCCTTTGGTTCCTG
>NW_010525065.1:2486-2960 GCF_000687285.1 Phaethon lepturus | reverse complement strand
CAGGGCTGTGTGTGTGCAGCACTCCTGAAATTCAGGCTGTAGCTGAACGAGAAAAGGCAGAGAGGCGTACGACAGGAGTGACCAGAGATGCACAACGCTATCTGTATGAGATGAGAGTGAATACATCAACTTCAGCCTAGAAAAGAGAGGACTCTGGGCTACGGCAGAGGTCTACAACGTGACGAATAGCAGGAGGAATGGCAGCAGTTGCTCGTAAGACAAGAGCCGAGGGATGTTAGATGAAATCATCAGGCAGATATTTTTTAAGGCATAGAGGAGGAGGAAGTCTTTTTTTTTCACAAAGCCATAATTAATTGGTGGAACTCATTGCCACGGGATGCTTCAGGTGCTGAAACTATGCATCGGTTCAAAAAGCAATTAGGCAAATTAATGGGGCAGCAGTCTATGGAGGCCTGTTAGAGCTGCCTGCAGACGCAGCCTGTGGCTTTGGAAGTCCCTCGGCGCGCCACGAGC
>NW_010525065.1:0-2472 GCF_000687285.1 Phaethon lepturus | reverse complement strand
GTCTGCCAGGGCGCCGCCAAGCTTCCCCCCCTCTTCCACCCGTAACCGCTACGGGCCAGAGCTGCGGAACGGCTGTAGTGTGCCTTCTCTTCCCAGGGCTCGCCGTGCCAGACTGGAAATAGTCCCTCTGTAAGGATTTTTCTCAAGTGTAAGAAGTCAAGGGACTTCTGAATATCATAGTGAGGTACGGGGAGGAGAGCTTGGCAGCTCTCACTTCTCTGAGGTGCGTTGCTGTGGGAGCATAAACTGGCCCCATTTGGAGAGCGGTGGTTTTGCCTTCCTCCCCTTCCTTCCCTGACCCCATGCTGCCGGCGCAAGGGCAAGCCGAGCCACCGGGAAAGCCAGCGGCGCGGGTGCTGACACGGGGCACGCGAGGCCGGGAGGGCAGCAGGACAGAGCGAGGAGACGGGGTTACGTTAGCGGCTCTAGCTGCACCCTCAGCCTCGCATCCATACACCTGGACACCTTCTCCTTCACCCCGGCACGCTCTGTTTAACCGTGGGATGTGAAAGGGCCACTAGATGCAGGTGCAACATCAGGAAACTGCCGAGGAAGCAGCCCCCATGTATATACTGATGGAGAGAGAGAGCGGGGTAGTCTGCAGGCTGTGATTAAAGCTCAGCGCGTTTACATTTTAAATGCTTCAGTACTCAGTCAGTTTAGATAGCTTAATCTTTGAGAATTAGATAGCTTAATCAGACAGAAATAGAAGCTGCACAAAGAAGGCTCTGTAAAACCCCAGGGCTCTGGGTACAGGAGCCCCAAGCTCAACTTCATTTTTGTTTAATGCAGCAGTTTGCGAGGCACTTTTTAGACAAGCATAAAGACAAAGTCCCGGAAAGAGATTCCGTGTGCGGAGATATGTAAAACAAGACCTGTGATTTGTTTATTATATTAAAGAACACAGCCAGAGCTTTAGGATAAAAAGGTATAAAATAAATGGCATGGGAACAAAACCAGCAGCATTTTTTGCATGGCAAAGAGAGAGGTAGGACGTGGATTGTGTCAGGTCGCCTCTTCTGCACCTGCTTGGGGTTGAAGCGATGCTAACGTTGGCCCTAGGTCTGCCTGACCCAAAGGTCTCCTGGTGCTTTGCAAGGAGTCACAGTTTTGGGGAGGGCTTTTGTATGTGGCCATCCGGACCCACTGTGCTGCCTGTAGGACATGGGAATCCTGATGGGGTGTTTGCTGTGGCTGCAGCGGGCATCTCTCAGGGGCTATGGGCTTGGGGCCATGAGGACACCGACTGCCCTGATAAGGGAACAGTCAATGAGGGTGATCCATAGAGAATAAATCCAGAGCGGCTCCAAAGCTGTTTATTGCAAATCAAAAATTACCTTTGGAAATTGGTCTTGGAAAATAACAGAGGTGACAGACGTTCTTACCTGTGACACAGCATTCCTGGGCCTCCATGGAAATTCATGAGCCCTGCTGTATAATTTGGTCTCTTACTCCCGGTTATCCTATCTCAATCACTTGGAAAAACTGTATCACCCAGTACTCGCTCGAAGGTGTGCAAACGTGGGATTATTTACCGGTGCTCCGGGAGGGCACAGCTGCTCCGCGTGGGGGTAGGCAGCGCGTGCATTGCGGGGAAGCCCTGTGCAGGCTGGAGGGAGGCTGTGCTCAGCCTTTCCACCGTGGGACGACAGGCACTTATTTCGCAGAGCTGAGAGAAGTTGTAAGGAAATACTGGAAGGATCTGCAAAGTGCAGCTCCTATGCCCGTGATTCATCTCTTGGGTTTTTTTGGTTTGAACTCTCCATCCAGTTGATATCATACTCCTTCCCTCGTTGTTTCTTACCTCTGTTTATTCTCTTTTTTTTTCTCTTTATCCTCTAGTGATGCTTGAGAAACACCAGAGGAGCACTCGTTTCAGGCAGTCTCTCCCCCCTTGTCCTTCCTTGCTCACCCCAAGCACGCTTAGCCAGGCTCCCTCTCCAGCCCCTTTGCCTGTGTTCCGCTTTGAGGGCAGCCCCGGGGTTTGTCGCTGCAAACAGGCCACCCCCGGCAGGGCGATGGGAGCTCCTTGGGGTGCAGCACCCACCACCGCCCCCCTGCCCTCTCCCTGAAGCTGAGCTTTAAGACCTGAAGCGAAGCGAAAATCTCCGTGGTGTCAATCCCCAGCCAGATAGCACAGGGCGGCAAGGAGGGAGAGGCGAATCTATTCAGGTCATTAAGACGTGGGCAGAACCCTGCCTGTCCCAACGATCCCCTTTGAAATCCCATATGTGTATAATTCGTCTTGTGCTCCAGTGGATCCTGCCTGAAACTGGTATTGCAATTCTGTTTCTATGCATCTGCTTTTGTATTCTGTACTTCGAGGTAGTTTACATAAATGGGTGGCTTTAATTTGCGTTCCCATTGTAACTTCCCTGCAGCTGTGTGGGGTTGGGCCCCCTCCACCCCATTTTTGAGGGGGGTGGACTTACGGAGAGCGTAAGGGGCCGTGGCTCTCGCCCGGAGCCCCCC
>NW_010525064.1:609-873 GCF_000687285.1 Phaethon lepturus | reverse complement strand
GATATGTGACTGCTGGATTATAGTAAGATGCTGTGTGAACAAAGGCTACAAACCAATAGATGGGATGGCTGTGGCGCGTGCAGCACGTCTGGCCAATGGGCACATACGCCATAGGCTCCCTGTGTTGAGAGGTGGCAATATATATTGGAGTCAGACAAGACAATAAATGGCTTTGGAATATAACTCTCTTAGAGTTGTGAAGTCCATCCTTCTCCTGCAGGTCACAGCCTCCTTCGGGCATCCACCTGCTCCGATGTGGGGTTC
>NW_010525064.1:0-359 GCF_000687285.1 Phaethon lepturus | reverse complement strand
GGCTGGGCTTTGGCCAGTGGCAGCTCTGTATCGGACATAAGGGAAGCTCCTAGCAACTTCTCGCAGAAGCCACCCCTGCAACACCCCCCGTCACCAAAACCTTGCCACGCAAACCCAATACAAAAGCTTACATGTCAGATGGTATTAAGTGGATTTTGTTTGTTTGATAGGAACATTTTTGTTAACAACTGATTTGATTCTTGTAAGGCAAAGCATTGCAGGCTGACAGCACAATGAATGTTTCATAAAAGCATTGGCCTTCACGCACATCAGCAAAATACAGTGTATACAGTGGTCTCTCCTGTCAAGCACACACGCACAAGGGAGCATCCTGGTTTCAGCCAAGATAGAGTTAATTT
>NW_010525063.1:0-2336 GCF_000687285.1 Phaethon lepturus | reverse complement strand
GGAGGAACACTAGCGCGGTGCTTTCATCAGCCTTGTATTTTAGAAGTTCCCTGGAAATCCCTTCATAATTTAAACGTTCCATTTACACTTCAGAGGCTTTAGGGCCCTTTGGGTCGGTTTGTGGGTTGGTTTTTTTTATAAAAAGTGATTCAGAGGCCCCATCCCAGCCCTGCAGCGGCACAAATTCCCAGAGCAAAGCACCGGGCACAGACAGCGCTAAAACAGCCCGGCGCTGGCATTTCAGCAGCAGACTGTGCTTTCCAAGACAGCTAATCCTCCACCCTAACTCCTTCACCTGGGCTACGGGAGGACAGTTACCCGTGTTTAGGAACGGAGACTTCGGGAACTGAGGCCTCTTTGTGTCCCCGTGCTCGATGTGGGGACAAGCTGCTGTGCTGAGCTTCAGGACTCCCAGCTCTTTCCTGTTGGATGTGAGAGAAGGAAAGGATCTGAACTGGAAAAGACAGGAGCAGGCTGCTCAGCCCTCCTCATGGCTGCAGATGGGAAGCCAAAACGGGGGAAAGTGCAGAAAATTGAGTACACCAACCCAGCATGTCCATAAAGAGAAAACAGAAAATCTTCTGTTAGAGCAAGGGAACAACTGCAGAAATCCACGTCTCCAAATTTCTGCTCTTCATCATTTGAAGGGCCTGCAGCCCAGCACAAGTGCCAAAGTTCAAGCACCACAGGAGCTGACTGAAAACAGCACCTTAAAGAGGCAGCTCAGCCGTCCTCGGGCGCGCTCGGCGCCGGCAGAGAGAGGCTGGAGCTTGCAAAACCTGAAGCCAGGAGCGAGAGGTTCTGGCCTCAGTGCTCCCACACACCCGGCTAACAAGATGTCATGTGTCACAGCAGCGAGGCCCTCCTGGCGCTGGTGATCATGGAATCACAGAATCGTTAAGGTTGGAAAAGACCTCTAAGATGATCAAGTCCAACTGTCAACCCAACACCCCCATGCCCACTAAACCATGTCCCCAAGTACCACGTCTACAGGTTTTTTGAACATCTCCAGTGATGGTGACTCCACCACCTCCCTGGGCAGCCTGTGCCAATGCTTGACCACTCTCTCAGTAAAGAAATTCTTCCTAATATCTAGTCTAAACCTCCCCTGCCACAACTTGCAATATTGCACCTATTCCTACTGCAGCGATGCTCCACCGATGGCTCCGGAGCCCAAGGGTCCCCTTGATGTTGCAACTGCTTCCTCTAGAAGCAGCTTCAGCTATTTACAGCCTCAAGAACCTCACGCTGTCAGCGGTCATTAACCGATTTGTAAAGTTATGAATTTTTTCCCCTCGGTGTCACCTACTGGTGCTCATTACGGTGCGGCTAAAGGAGAAACGCGCCTGGAGGAGGCAGGAGCCGGTGGGAGTGCTGGGTCAGTGCGGAGGACACAGAGTCGGCCACCTGAGCAGATTCACTTCAATGTTCGCTGCAAATCTAAGAAGTGGAAAACTCAGATGACGTGTCAGGCAACGGAAATTTATATGCATTTCGCAAAGGATATTAAAAACAAGCAGCTTCACTTATGCTGGTCATGAGCACAGGGAGCGGGACGGCTGCGACCAGGGCATGCTCTGCTCCCGACCACGAACAGCCCAAAATTAAAACCACGTCCTCTCCAGCGCCTCGCTAAAACCATTTCATGGCCTGCACACTGTCAATTTATTCTCAAAAAAATTCTGCACACTCCCGATGTCTTTGTGGCTGTTTGTAACCGGGGTAGGTACCTATTCACGTGGAGCTTCGAAAACCTGTTTAACTGAGAAAAGGCCAGACGGATGCCAGATTAATTCTGCACCCCTTCTGTTCATCTCGCTGACTCATTACACTTGGAAAGCTGGCTGCCTCTCCATGTAAACAGAGCACTGGCCTGTTTAACAGCTTGGAGGGAGTATTACATTTGCACAACAATTACCAACAACGCTCGCAGTCTTCGTTTCATTTTTAAGCACGTTTAATAAGAGTCAGAGGGGAGGTACGAATTCCCGGTTTGGAAGAGCTATCCCCAGCCCGCGGGAGCGGCGGCGGAGCCTTTCAAAGTTACACATCTAGGGCTGCAGAATTACAATTTGGCTTCAATCCCCCCTAATCTGGGAGCTGGACAAGCCACCCCCTTTCCACGACACCCCTCTCAGCCTCACCTCCCTACCAGGAGACAACCATCACCCTTCCTATTTTGTAAACAATTAACTAAGCTCCTTGAACTAGATGATTACACGTCTGCCGCACAATAAGAAGTGGGAGACCGAGTGAGCTCAACGGAATATAATCCCTCGCACTTCTCCGGGAAAACAAAGGAGCTGTTTACCTCTGGCCGGCAGCCAGCCCCGGCT
>NW_010525062.1:434-723 GCF_000687285.1 Phaethon lepturus | reverse complement strand
CTTAGCAGCCTGATCCACCTGATGGTTGTTTCACTTAGCAGCCTGATCCACCTGATGGTTGTTTCAATGTTCTTCAGTGGCCCAACTCCTGGGCACGTGAGCATCTACATGGCGTACTTTTATGACTAGATTCTCTAGTCGGGCAGCAATATCTTGCCACAATTCAGCAGCCCAGATGGGCTTGCCTCTGCGTTGCCAGTTGCTCTGCTTCCATTGCTGTAGCCACCCCCATAGAGCATTTGCCACAATCCATGAGTAAGTATAAAGATAGAGTATTGGCCATTTTTCT
>NW_010525062.1:0-316 GCF_000687285.1 Phaethon lepturus | reverse complement strand
CAGCAACTTCTGCGACTCGTCGTATAGGGCTCCATACAGCAGCTTTCCACCTTCGATGCTTGCCTACAATACAACAGGACCCATCAGTAAACAGGGTATATTCCTGTGTAGGCCCCTTGACCTTATTTTGTTTTACGGAAAAAACGGCTTTCAGAAGGATTGGGATTACTTTCTTCCCATTCTCAAAAGCTTCTTCTGCTGTGATGCCTCAGACAGTGATGTCATCAACGTATTGCAGGTGTTCCGGAGCCTCACCCTGTTCCATTGCAGTTTGGATTCATCCGGGCCAAATGGTAGGGCTGTGTTTCCACCCCTG
>NW_010525061.1:0-1384 GCF_000687285.1 Phaethon lepturus | reverse complement strand
CCCCGGGGCCAGTGGGGCGATGCTGGAGGGGACACGGGGAGCGGGGAGGGAGCGTGCCGCCCCATGGCTCTCCATCCCTCTGTGCAGCACGGGGCGCAGCCCCTCTCCTCTTCCTTATGGCTCCCATTGAATTATTAATGATTTGGCCAAACAGAAACATTCCTGCAAAGCCCACAATTTAATTTGCTCACCAAAGACGCCAAGTTAGTTTTATTTCTGATTTATGAGCGGGCTCCTCTGTTCCCTCGGCGGCAGAGCGGGGCAGTGATTTATGGGGGTGAGATCAGCTTTGAGGGAGCAGGGAGAAGGTCCCCTTGCTGGGACCTGTCTCTGATGGTGTCCAACAGCAGATGCCTGGAGCATCTTGGTGATGAGCAGACTGAGCCATCCCCACCGCTGGCGTGGAGAGGACATCTTGGTATCAAACAGCAGAAACCAACTCTCACCCCCAGCGAAGACCATCCAGCCCACTTGGGTCTATTGACCCGTCCTGTAAACAAACCTCCCCTGCACAGGGTCCTGAGAGAGGGGCAGAAACGAATCCCCATGGGGACATCCCCCCCTTGCACAGCCTCTGCTCTCACCCCTGGCTAATTACAGCCTCATTAAGCCAAAGGTGAAGCACCTGCCTGGCACCACCAGCAGACCCAACCCCATTACAAATCTCAGTGCCTCCCAGTGGCGTGGGCTCTCCGATTTTTGTGGCTGTGGGGTTAAAAAAGGATCTATTTATAGCGCTTGGGTTCCCAGAGCAAGCCTGGGTGCTTGAGCTGGGTGCACCCAAGCAGGGGCAGTGCAGAGGCACCCAATGGTCAGGGTCTCAGAGCCTGCACAGAGTTTGACAGTGAGGCCAATGAGGTCAAAGATTTCAGCTCAGCGTTTGCAATTGCATCTGGAGTTCACCGGTTCCCGGTGGATTCTCTCGCTGCAGCACCCCGAGGAGGATCCGCCGTGGGAGCCCCCCTCTGCAGCCAGCTCTGGGGGTGGGGGACAGGCCAGGCGCTCTCTAACACAAACTGCCTTGGCTCCTGCAAACCCTTTCTTCGAACTTTGATTTTCTGTTCACTGGCTCTTCCGCCTGAGGCATTTGGCAGTTGTGGGATTAGGAGCAGCTCCGAGTTTCTCTGAGTGGAAGAGATGAGAAGGACGAGGTCATTTCCTAGCTGTTTATGCTACAGCATGCTGCCAAGGTCACTTTGGGTGTCTGCCTTATCCTTTTGGACAGTTTTCCTGGCTCGGGCGAATTTCAGACGGCAAGAAGGGAAGGAGCAGAGCTGTCCCTGTGACAGCTGGGAGCACCTGCGGTTCGAAGGATATTGTCTTTTCTTTGGCGTCTTCTGAATGCAAATCGTTGCCTCTTAGTGGATTCTCAAGCGTCCTGCAA
>NW_010525060.1:0-5430 GCF_000687285.1 Phaethon lepturus | reverse complement strand
ATATACAGACATGCACATTTATATATAGGTAACAAGTGTCAGCAGGGTGGTCTTTCACAGGTTTGCCCCCCCTTCCTTTTGCTAGTGCAGATGATCCAAAGCCACTTAGTGAAGTGAATTCCTAATTAAGCCGTTAGAGAATATGCTTTCTCCACACTACTAAAACCCAGCCCCTGCACTGGCAACTAAGAAATGATCTGGTGTCAGACAAAAACCTCATGACCATCCAAGAAATAAGTACAGGCCAAGGAAACAAGTCATTGACTCAAGGCCATTGTTTCAGCATCTTGTGCCAAATATTCTCAGCAGCTGCCAATTTTTGTAAGAAGTATGCAGATGTCAGCATTTACTTAATGCAAGTGTTAAACCACTGCTCGTTAATGGACAATAAATCATACAATCAGAAGTGGTGCTTAAGTTTCTTACTGGACAAATCTAGGCTATTAGCATAACTCTAGTCTCTAAATATCAAATTTACATTTGGAAAGATTCCAAAGGTTAGAGACTGACAACAGAACTAAGTCAAACTGAGACAGAACATTAAGTTGGGAACGAGCAAGTAATTTTTAGACAAGACATGAACTGCACGTATGCACTGACTGAAGTTTTGTCTTAGGATGATTTATTTTAAGCTATTCATGAACTTTAAACAACATGAAAATACCACACGCAGACAAGATGGAAGCACAAAGACACTGAAGAATAAGTTTCTCTAGCCTTCCCAAATAACATGCAGAGGTTTTAAGTAGTCTGTGCAGCATGCGCTTAGAGTTACTGCCCTAGTTGCTAACTTCTAATTAGATAAAATGGAAGTGAGAAAGATGCTGCCTTTGCTGGCTTCTGCAGGATAATTTTTACCTTTAAACTCTAATGTATAACATGTAGCAAAATAAAAAAACCTCAGCTTAAAGTGTTAAATTTTAGCCGTTTGCCATTAAGCACAGTATACTTCAGACCCTTACCTGCTGTTTTGCAAAATGGCTCTTAATCAAGGAGCCCATGACCTGCTGTGGAGACTTGGTGGTACTGATATAAGGAATGATGAAACTGCCATGGGTTTTCTCTGCATAGCAGATCCAACCTGATAACAGTGTGATTAGCAAATTAAATTAAAAAAATAACAAGCATCGCTTTGCCCTGCTTACCCTTCCCCCAACCCCAGGCTTAGTACCCATTAATAACCATTTTCAGCCTCACTTCAGCAAAAGAAGCAAAGGAAGTGTAACACAAAATTCGTTTTAGAGATCATTAGGTAACTGTATAGATGACTACTGCTATTAACACAGAGATCTCTTTGCATTGTGAAGACATTTGTCCATTTCAACTTTTCTGACTAGCTTTTTGATTCTTTTTTTCCTAGTGTACTATTAGTATGCCATTTTATTATTTCCGTAACTAATCTAATACCATACCTGGACAGGCAGAAGCTAGCATTGGCAAAGCCTTTTTGTCTTCAGATTGCTTCCGAAAGCGTTTTACAAACTCTTGTTGACTCTCCAATAGGCTGAAGTTTCTTGAGAAAGTTGTATCAAACACGTAGTGCACACCTAGGCAGTACAGTATCTGTGTTAAAATTCACAAGAAAGATACGGCAAACTACAACAAAAAGCCTCCAGCCAAACCAGATTGAAACTGGACATCTTATTTACAGGTATCAACCTCTGCAGTTGAGAGTGAACCTTCCTCCTCAGCATGTCGGCACAGTAAGATGAGCAAAAGTGATAGGAGGTCTTCAAATCTAAAATGTAAAGTTCCTTCCTTCCATCACTCCAAGTTTATTATGTGACTGAAGTTGCAGACAGTTTGCATTTTAGCTAATGACAATTATGAAACATTATGAGTCCATGGGGAGTTTAAATCACATCAACCTTGTGCGCCCATAACAGTTACCCATAACATACACCCCAGCAGTCCCCTCTGTGATTAACAGAACGCAATACCACACTTACCTAAACTCTTTAAGAACGCGGTCAACTTCTTTGCTGTTTCCAGAACATCCATTTTACATCTTGCAGCTAGTGAAGCTCTGGATTGTGGTGAAACAGAAACCACCACCAATTTCTGTTCATTGGGAGCAGCAGTCTGTGAAAAAAACAAAGAGACAACAACACTGTTCAGACAATATTAATATGGCACATGCAGAACTTTTAGCACACTAGAACATCAGAAAGTATCTCCCAGCTTAACTCTGAAGTCAGTAACTTACTACATTAAAGGTCCTTTCCAAACCCATCATTACCTTCTAAAAATCAGCAAAACACAACAGTGCACTGAGAATGTCCTTGGATCCTTCAGATCTCTGAAACTAATTTTTATGTGCTCTGTTACCACGCATGTTTCTGCAGATGCATCACACCAACCTACTAAGATTTTCAAACTCTGCAGCCATGACTTGTCACCTACCTTGTTAAAAGTTAGCATTTTGCATAGCTCTTCGTGGCTCTGTTGAGTGATTAAAACACTCTCTGCTGATGTAATGCAGCCACTACAAGCTAAACAGTCGTTGAGAGTAATTTTAGCCTTTTCGAGTTTTTGTGCTCCTCCATCCTAGAAAGGAACAGATTAGACTCAGTTCTGATCACAGTGTAGAACTAGGTAGCAGTTTTCCCACCTTTACTATACTTAGTAACAAAGATGTTGCCCTTTTTATGCTCTCGGTTTATAATCTTTAAAAAAAGTATCTTTTCTATTTAGTAAAATGAGGAGAAACACAAGTATCTTTGAAGTTTGCTGCTTTTCGTAGGATTATTTGGAGGAAAATTTTAGCAAGACCAAGAACATAACTTTCACCAAATACAGAACACTTGTTCAGGCCACAATTATTTGTGCTATCTGGTGGGCTGATATTGCTCTGAAACATTGATTATACTTTCCCAAAAGCAAAAGGGTCTATCTTGCTCATTTTTGCAACTTGTGAGTGGCCGAAGACTGAAGACCACAGAGATCCTAAGCTTTGAAGCACCAGTCTCCAGTGTGCATCGAACAGCACGCTGGAGAAAGCATACCAGCTCTGTCACCTCTATCAGATGCTGCTCATGTTATTGAATAGTATTGGAGCTGTTTCTTCACAGGAACTTGAATTTCACTCCTTCTAAACAGATTGTGTAACCAGACTACAAGCTACAAACTACTAACATTTTTAATTGATACTGAGTGTTCTGCAATCTTTCTGTGCACAAAACTTACACGGACACTCATGGGAGAAGTGTATGGCAGCATATCAAGGACAGTGTGTGGAAGGAAATATTTTTCATAATATTTGACCTGAATAAGTCAGTTTTCCCATGAGATTCTCCTCTTAAACTTTACTTCTCAACAAACTCAGAAATAGACTGAGCAATTAGGTACTACTAAACTAAAATTTTAAAATAAAGAAACCAGACTTCTTTGGAAGTGCTGTATCCCCCTTTTTTAAAGGTCATCATCCGCTTAAAGTTAAAAGTACCGTTTCCAGATGAATTCCTAGCTTGGTTAACTAAGAAATGCTAACCTTTTCTGTGTATCAGGAAAATAATTCTCCAAAACTGGTCATTAATTTTGTAAGCAGGAGGCTTACGTATTCTGTAGGCTTTTTAACAAATAATTTGAAATATTATTTAAAAAATCAGAGCAAAATTTAAGAGTATCTATTTGAATCTCTCTGTGAGTGAGCATTCCACTGTATGACATAACGCAGTAAGAAAATACATTGTCTCAAATATTCTAGGAATTGCTAATACTTAAGTATTGATGGCAAAAGAGACTTCTCAGCTTATCTGCTCTTATGTTGAAAATCATCGCTAATTGATGTCAGTGTTTCAGAGCATAAAAGATCAACACAAAATTGGAATTACTGCTATAAAACCACGTAACTAAAATGTTGGACTTCAGAAAAAAGATATAAGAACGCTGACAGCAACAGCGACACTTTTCTAACATCTTGCTCCTCTCTGAGGCATTAAATAGCTGTACACTGTTCAAATACTTAACAATACACTCATGTTTTCTGGACATTTTATACAACAAAGAAGAAAAATCACACATACCTGATTGATCTGAAAATAGCTTCCATCTGCTTCAATTCTTATCTTAGCTGCTGCTTTTCCAGGCTTTTTTTCCACTTTTACAGGTTTGATACATTCCTGAAAGGGAAATAAAACCTGAAAGTGAGGAGATGAGCAACGAAGTGTGAAAGAGGTACCTTTAATAGAAACGAGAAACCCAGACACTAGTTCTAGAGTGAATGCCGCTTACACTCCCTTAAGCTATGCTGGATTTACTTACAGCGTCTATAACCACCAAGGCAAAAATGTAAAAGCAGAAACTGCTTACCCCTTTTTTACAGAAGGAACACTTTTCCAGCATCATACCAAAAACAGAAGGCAATTTTGGTGTTCTTTCTGAAGAACACAGCTGTGTTTTACGGAGCCTTGAAAGGAACAGAGGCTTGCCTGCACAGTCCTCCTCTCTAAAATCTTACAGATGATCGTGCATTCTTCATGGCAATTTTAACCGATGGAGGCGTGGTCACTACAGTCAACATGTGGCTAGTGCCAATGAAGTTTCATTTAATGTCGAAAGGACTCTGACGGAGTCAGATGGACTGCTTCCATCTTTCTGTATTGTTCTGTGATGAAGTCTCAAGGGTGTTTTTGCATTTTGTGAGATTTTTATTGTTTAGGCACCTCATGACTCCTTGTCCTACTTCTCCAGCTATAATTCTCTTTGGCTTTTACCATCCTTGCTCTGCCAATATTTTCAGTCATCCCCCCCCAATTAATCCATCTTTACTACATTTTGCAAGATTCCAAGACTATCACGAACAAGTTATTACAATTCTTCAGTTATGCTCACTGAATAAACCAAACAATGATCTCTACTTGAAACAGAAAAGCGGGTCGCATTATTTACATTAAAGACTTCACTACGAAACCCAAGTACTGCAAGGAGAGTTAACGGGGTTTGCTATGCCCCATTCCACTGATCTCATTTCAGGATAGTTTTTCTGCTGTACATGTCAGGATTACTCTTTTGTACTTTTGCTAGTGCTCAAAGATTCCGAAAGGAATAGTCTTGACCCATCCTTGCCGCTCACTCCCACCTCTCTACCACCCACTCCTGTACGCTGGCATGAGCATCTGTGCAGTTGAGTATTGTGCAAGGAACGTTGTTTAGGGTTAAGGTTTTTTTTTTTTTTTGAGGGGTCTAGATTAACATTTACTAGGGCAGTTTCCAGATCGGGGTGGGGATGACCGACTGGCTGCTGGGCCAAGATTTTTCTCTTTCGCTTCTTACGAGGCTTGCACCGATCAGCGTTGCTGCTCTCTCCTTTCCCTGCCCACCGGCTGGAGGAGACAGCAAGGGCTCTCCGTGTTTTTTCCCTTTTAGCATTTAATTTAACAGCACCCGAAGGACGCCTGAAAGGCAGCCGGCCGCGGCCCCTTTGCCCCC
>NW_010525059.1:0-5573 GCF_000687285.1 Phaethon lepturus | reverse complement strand
AGCTCTCCAGCCACTCCTCTCCAAGCCTGTGACGTTGCATGGGGTGGTTGTGACAGAAGTGCAGGACCTGGCACTTGGCCATATTAAACCTCATACAGTTGACCTCAGCCCATCGATCCAGCCTGTCCAGATCCCTCTGCAGAGCCCTCCTGCCCTCCAGCAGATCAACACTCCCACCCAACTTGGTGTCATCTGAAAACTTACTAAGGGACCACTCAATTCCCTCATCCAGGTCATCAATAAAGATATTGAACAAGACCGGCCCCAGAACCGAGCCCTGGGGAACACCGCTTGTGACCGGCCGCCAGCCAGATTTAACGCCGTTCACCACAACTCTCTGGGCTCGGCCATCCAGCCAGTTCTTTACCCGGTGAAGGGTAAACCTGTCTACGGCAAAAGCCACCAGTTTCTCCAGGAGAATGCTGTGGGAGACACTGCCAAAGGCTTTGCTAAAGTCCCTGTAGACAACATCCACAGCCTTTCCCTCATCTACTAGGTGGGTCACCTGGTCATAGAAGGAGATCAGGTTGGTCAAGCAGGACCTGCCTTTCATTTACTTTCATTACTCTCCACTAGATTCAAAAGAGAGTTACAATGGATTTACAAACCTTCTTGATATAAACTGGAAGTTCCTTCACTACCTTAAAATTATACAGCTCCTAGAAATCTTAGTAAGAGAGGTGTTACAGCACAGTGACCTAAGGGTAGCAACACAGCAGCACTTGTAAGGAGGTGTAATAACCTTTGTGAGCGTGCTACAGCTAGGAAAATAAAGGACAAATGTTCAGATGCACGAACATTTCCTTAAATCTCTTTCTTGGCTTTCTTGTCTATTTTTTTCCAAATGCATTATCTGACTTCATGAAAAGTGTTTCATCTCCTACAAATGTTGCCTTGCTAGTAGTGTACTTCATAATTCTTAACTTACAAGGAAAACCCTGGTTGTCTACAACTAAACAAACCAGGTATTGTTACAAATTTCTAATCAAGGTCCATATTCTTATAAATCTCATATAAATCTTGATTACAGTGCCTTCAGCATTACAATACAAGCAGCAGTTTGGCCATACAGAGCTGTGATGGTAGAATTGCTGCAGATCGCCTTCAAGACAGCTTTCATTCCTTCATATGATTTTAGTGAATAATTAGACAGCTTTATCTTATAAGATGGGTCTATTTCCTAATAATATAGGTAGAACATTTTTCTCAGTTGACCTAAGTCTTCAGTTAAATTTGAGTCTGTTTAACCTTCACTGAGTTCTTATACTTTCTTGGGTTCCTCAGTCAACATTACAAACATTATCTGGTCATTAGCAAATGTATGATAAAATGTAAATATGAAGATGAAAATCCATGTGTAGAACCTGAAAAAAAAAAAAGCATTTTCACTACCCTTCTTTCATTTATCTTCACTAAAACCTCCAGTCTATCAACAATTTTGAATCTCTCATATTTTAAGATCTGTAAAATCTGGCAGAAATATTTTTGACACCCTAGAGAGTGCAATATGCAGGAGCTGGAATTTGCTAAGCATGTTAAAAACCAGCATTTGCAAAAACCTCCAGTACTAAAATATTTATGGGCTTCCCTCATTTAGAATATGAAAAGCATTTCAAAGCAGTTTCCTTAGTACTCTGCAGCACTCGATGTGTTACTGAAATGTAGAAGAAAAAAATATTAATTAAAATTAAGGTGAAATGCAAATTGTTGTTCATCCTACAGAGTGTATGAGAAGCCTTGAATAGATTATTTTTAAGGAAATTTGCTAGAGAACTGAAAACTCATGGAGTTTTTTCCCTGGGGGACGCTGCTCTTCAAAGGAGGATGAGTGAGTCACCAGCATAAAAGTAACGTTCTTCCCCAGGTCTCTGGCTTAGATATTGATGAGGACACAGTAACAGATTTTGGTAAAAGAAAGAATGATTTGCTCAACTCCACTAAACCATTATAAACTAGTCAGTGTCAGTACAGAACCACTGAAGAATTAGTTTGTTATATGCAGTGGGGGAAAGACTTGAAAAATTCACTCTTTCAGCAAAATGGAGTGTGCTATTGTTTCATATAAAACTTTCTTAACAATGTAAAATTTTCTCATCAAGCTGTGTCTTTATTACACAGCCTTTCCTCAGACAGAACTTCTAATCAAGTTCAGAGACCAGGTTTTGAATGGTCTGAAGGTAGCAGTTTTGCCTCAAATGAAGGACTAAGCAGAATGGAATAAGAATATGAGGGTTTGACATAACATTTCTTTTCCCTGGTTTAGATGAAAAAAAAAGTATATTCTTTTAAGAAGAAAAAAGTAATCTCTCCAGTTTTAAAAACCTGGGAAAGGAATAACTGAGATATACTAAGAAAATTTCAGGTTGTTCAACCTTCAGTGGGGTTCTGAAAAGCTCAGGTATTTCTCTGTTTCTTCAACAACTCAGTCCATTAATACTACACAGTAAGTACAATCGGCAGAGCATTTAATCTATTTGCATGTGGTCCACCAAGAAAGTTGGAAGGAGACCCAAGGCTTGTGAAAAGACATCTAGTACTGACTAAGGGATCCAAGACTACTTTATACGAGAACAATTCTGGACAATCTCTGCTGTTCAAGAATGATTGGCTACTGTGACCAAAATTGGTTTTTCAGTAATTTCTCTGTAAGCATTAACACTAAAATCTCACTAGCCAGCCAAAAATCATAAGCAGTTTAGAGAAGACCACTGGTAGAGTGCCCTCTATGAACCTCTAGCTAGTGTCCTCTGATGTGAGATGAGATGCAGTCTGACTTCTGCAGAGTTTTGGGGAAACATCTTTCCAGCCCCAGGCTGCTAACTGCAATGGAGATCTTTAAAGTTGTCCATGCTTTGTTCCTCTGAAAAGATTTACATCATGTCTCCATCCACAGTACTGACAACAGAGCCATTTTGAGAGGTTACGTTTTGCAGCCTTAGCACCGTACCTCTTAGAGACATATTTTCATGGGCTTCAGACTCACTTGTCCTACTCATAAGGCAAACAACTATTTATAAAACAAATATCCATACTGAAATGTATACGCTACTCTTCTGTATTTCCATACATATATATTTGCAGAAGTCCCACATTTCCTGTGGTAATCTGTTCTCAAGTCTTAGAAGTCCTAACACCTAAACATCTTGAGGTGCTTTTTGCATTTCTAAAGAAACTGCACTGGGTCTGGTTGGTTTTAGTTTTATGATCAAAACAGTGTTGATAACACTTGTTATCAACAAAATTTGGTTTAACTGCTGCTCAACACATCATGAACTCTTTCTCTGTTTCTCATTCTGCTGCAACCAGTGAGTAGTGTGGGGTGGACAAGAGGCTGGGAGGGGACACAATCAAGACAGTTGACCCCAGCTGACCAAAAGGATATTCCATGCCATACAATGTCATGCACAGCGTTAAAACTAGGAGGGGATTTTTCCTAAAGTAGACATTGGTCAGCAACTGGCTGGGCATTGGTCTGCTGGTGGGAAGTGGTGAATGATTGCCTTTGCATCACTTCTTTTGGTGTCGTCGCCTCCTTTTTTCTTCCTTCCTTATTAAACTGTATTTATCTTGACCCATGAACTTTACTCACTTTTGCCCGTCTTATTCTCTCCCCAACCCAGCTAGGTGAGGACTGAGCAACTGAGTGGGGGCTTAGCTGGTGGCCAATGTCAACCCACCAGAGAAACAAAATATTCCCTGTCCTTCCAACATGGTGACTATATATAATTAGTGATTAAAAGAATTTGGACTTCTTTTTCTAACTTAAAGCAATTGTTTTGGAAACAACAAAAAAGTAGATGGGGCTGAGATGTAGACTTTTTCATCAATAATAAAAAAAGAAATCTCAAAAAAAATCATGATTGCAGGGTGTCTACAGGCAGCTCCCTTAACTGCAAATATGAATACTGACTATGATACCAGCATCATCAAAAGAAATATGACACATAAGAATAATAAAGCAGATAATTCCATGGTGGATGAGGAAAAATTTGCTCCAATTCTTATCACAAATAGGTTTTCATAGTAGCTCTCCTGCTGCTTTCTGTACATAAAAGTGCTTTACTCTGTTGAGAGTATGTTCATTATTAATCCTGAACTCACAAGCAATAAATAGTTTAAGGGATTGGATAGTATGTATTATACCAATCTTCTGTCTCTTGAACATCCTCACTGAGTACACCAGAGTTGTCTGTGTAATTTTAAATACTGTTTTCCTTTATTAGCTCCCCAGCACTACAGCAGTTATAAAAGTGGTTGTTGGCTTTGGTTTTCTTTTTTTTTAATATCTGTTTAATCAACTTTGCTATATAAGAATATATATATTGGATATATATATGTTTGGATGCAAAACAAAAATTACCATCTGGTACTAGTGCAAGTGAGTATATATATAAAGCAAGGGTAGGGCAGACCTTTCATGTTAATGTTTCAGAAATATCACTGTTTGACGTTCGCTCAGA
Organism: Phaethon lepturus; assembly: GCF_000687285.1. Taxonomy (NCBI): domain Eukaryota; kingdom Metazoa; phylum Chordata; class Aves; order Phaethontiformes; family Phaethontidae; genus Phaethon; species Phaethon lepturus. The sequence goes on along the minus strand of NW_010525059.1, from coordinate 1,113 downwards.
AACAGATGAAATGTATGCATTTTCTCTCTTGCTATGTATATAACTACTGATAAAGAAATGCTGGACAGGCTTGTGATTATTAATTTTTCATCCATTTCTTTTTAGTCTTTTTAGTCTTTGCTAACATTCAGTCTTACAAACACCCAAGCTTAGTCACTGCATTTGCTGCTGATGTGAACGTGCAAATACATGAACAGAACCTTCATTTAAGCATGCATACAGAGCACAGGCTTTATATCTACAAAGAGTAATAATGCAAATATATTAAACAGGAAGAGAATTACCTATTCAAACAGGTGTGCAACTTTTACCTAGTCTGAATACCTGTTAGGGCTGGCAAATACACATGAAAACCGGGCATGCAGGCAGCGTGCACTTGGTTTGCATATGCAAAATCTGCAGCACAGTTAGAGGCCACTTTAATGGGTTATATACCATGAAGACATGGAAGACATTATAGACAGACACATGCATACCTACATACACATAAATAGATATTGTATATGTATATGTTTGTGTATATATATATGGTATCAAATCTTGTTCTATTTTTGTCCCTATTAACATGAAAAAAAAAAAGTTGTAAATATTGTCTCTGTTGATGGGGTTGTTTGGGGTTTTTTGCTTTTTAGGGAACAATTCTTCTTGTAGCTTATACAATGCAATTTTTTTTTCTTTGACTTGAATTTCCTTCAGTAAGACATATTTTTAAGGGGAAATTGTAAAGAAGAAAATTACCTTCTCATTCTATTAATTATCAGACAGGGATCTTCTTCCCTAGTCAGAGATCCACAGTATAGAGGCACCACCTGAAAAGTCACTGAAGGCTGCTTTTATAGACATTGAGAAGAGACAAGGTTCAGCAAAAATGCAATGAAATTTGGCTTAATACTATGTTTTTTTTTACACTTAGACAAGTAGCTTTCATATGGGTGTCTAATGCAAGGACTGTAGCCTTCCATATTTGCCTACTACTATCCCGCCGTTTTCCTCTGGAAGAGAACCATATGTTTGTTTTTTTTACAGAAACTAGAGACAAGACCACTGTGCCATCATTAAAATCAGTGCTGGTGAAAAATCAAATAGCTGTCTGTCCTGGTTTCAGCCAGGATA
>NW_010525058.1:290-1679 GCF_000687285.1 Phaethon lepturus | reverse complement strand
GGGTTGGGGCTGGGCTGGGGGGACCGAAGGGGGCAGGGGGACAGCTGGGTAACGCCTGTGGTGCCACAACACCGTTATTTTGGAGTCTGCCAGCCTGGACTCCACGCAGGTGGCACCACTTCTCCCGGCAAGCCCCTCGGATGCTTGGCTGTCCTCTCGAGGACAAGTTCCTCCTTACTTCCAGCCGGAGCCTCTCTCTCTCCGCTTAGACCGATTACCTTTCATACTGCAGCATCCATCCGCTGCCAGTCTCCAACCTCCCCCTCAAACAAGCTTTCTGGGGCAAAGCACGTAGTCTGCAGGCTAGTTATTGCTCCCGACACATGGAAGGAGATTTCACCCCGAAACGGGGACGAGTCAAACGGATAATTATCAGTCCTGCACATCTTTTTTTTTTTTTTTTTGCCCTTTGTGGTGTTTTTTTTTTTTTTTTTGACCCTTGTGGTGATGATTTGTGGTGTCAGAGATGAGATGCTGCAGGTTTTGGAGGTGTTGGAGCAGATTCAGTCCTCGTTCTGCTGCCTGTGAAATTAAGCGGGTGACAAAAGCGTTAGTCGGACAAATTCAAGCAGCAAACGGCAAAAAACTTGGTGCTGCAGAGAGGTGACCCTGGCAAGCGACCCAGGGCATGGTGCAGGGGCCCGGGCTTTGACTCCGTCCATTCTGCCGGAAAGAAGTTGCTCTTTCTTAACCTGGTGTTTGATTTTTGTCTTATTAAGGAATGTAAATAATTTATTTCCGCTCAGAGACATCAGACCCCGAAAAGCCGTGGAGTATTGCCCTTCCTTAACAGACATTTCTGCCTCTGGGCTGAGGCTTGGGAGGAATACGCGTAACGAAGGAGGAGTGTTTCTAACCACCTATCACACTTGCGTCGGTGAGGACGACGTGTTTTCATGAGACGGTCAACCCTTCTGAAATGATTTTTCAGCTGGAAGCGATGTCTTGTCTAGCACGCTCATCCTGGGTCGCTAATCCAGCCCCGTCAGCTGTTCAGGATGCGGCCAAGCCTAAACCCGGCAGCAACTTCCACTGCCGCGGATGAGCCCTGGCGCCGCGGCATCCCCGCCGCGCGTGGGAGGTCGGTTACTGCCGCCGCTTGCACGGATCCCTGCGACTACCCGGGACTTTCGGTGTTATTTAAGCGTGCGAGGAGGAACTGAGGCTGGTGGCAATCCCTGGAAAGGACCTCACAACTTTGTTACAGCCCCGCGAGAGCCGACCGGGAGCCTCAGGCTTGTTGAAAAGAGCAGCAGGTACACCTAGAATGAGTTTAGAGAATCTGAGACTCTCTTGCAACATGGGTTTCATAGCTGCGTTGGATTTAACGTGTGTTCGTATTGAAAACGGACGGTAAGACCAGAGCTGGCTGCCGACACCAACGATGTC
>NW_010525058.1:0-265 GCF_000687285.1 Phaethon lepturus | reverse complement strand
GTCGGTGCGCGAAGCCAGTAGCCAGAGGTAGTCCTGGCCTGAAAGGGTCGAAAGGGATGGAGAGCGGTCCGTGGGCTTGTGGAGGATAAAGGGTAGAAAAAGGCAGCTGTGGTTAACTGACTTTTGAAACTGAACGTGCTCAGCCTGGGAACGGTTTCTGCGCGTTGACCCGGTCTTTTTTGGGAAGACCCGGCAGCAGCTGCCTGCGGCGGCAGCAGGAAAGCTCCGACCCATGGAGACGGTTACCCAAACGCCGGCCCCGTTG
>NW_010525057.1:334-1625 GCF_000687285.1 Phaethon lepturus | reverse complement strand
CCGACACCCGCCCCGACCCGCCGGACCCCGCATCGGCACTCTCCCCGCCGCTCCGCGCTTCCCCCGCTCCCTCCTACAGCCCGCGGATCCACACACCGCCCCTCTCTTTGCTTTTATTTCTCTTAATAACGTTTATTATCCCCAGTGCTTCTGGGCTTGGTGCGCTTTCTCATTGCTTTTTTTCTTTCCCCCCTCTTTTTGCCTGTTTTTTTTTTTCCCTTTAAATTCTGGAAATAAGTATAAAGGCGAAAATAGTTTGTTTACATTACAGATTAACAGCGCGCTGCGATTAGCCTTCCCGTGCCGCCCTCCTGCCCCACCACCGCAATCGGGTCTAAAGTGGAATCTCACCGGCCACGTGAAGTTAAAGGGCAACTTAATGGGGCTGTCAAATCTCTCCGTATCCTTGATGCTGAAGGAGTTTATTCCTAGAACCGGGGTGATGATGCTGCCGAAAGTGCAGGAGCCCGGGGAGACCACTGCCTGAAAATGCTTCAAACAAACGCGAAAGAAGGTCCTGCAGTGAGGGGAGCAGGGCTTCCCGCTGGCCAGAGACCCGTGGCTATTCACGAATTCGTGCAGCTCCAGCTGGAAGACGCCAGAGCCGGACACCCTCTGCACAAAGGGGAGACACACAAAATAGCCAAATCAGACCTTACCCCGGCTTTGCCATGCAAACTTGCTTCCATCACCCGCATTTCGCGAACCCTTTTTTTTTTTTTTTTTGCGATGTGCAATTACCTGCTGCAAAATCATTAACAGAAACGTCAAGCCAAAGATGCGCAAGGCTGTCATCCTTGTGTTATTCAAGCTTCCAGTTCTTAGTGGGTTTAGTTTTCCTCCTGTATTCCTCAAATGGTCCAAGCAAGCGCTTCTCGGCCGAGGGAGAAAAGACAGAGGCGTCACGGCGATTCTCCCGGAGCAACCTGCCCTTCCAAATATTCCCCGAGCACCAGCAGAAATCGGAAGGTAAAATCCAGGTGTCGATCCGTCCCCCTTCTGGGAATTAATCCTGCAGCCAACCGCCGACCTCCGGTCGCTGTCGTCGCCTTTATAAACTCCAGAGCCGGGTGGGTTTGGTGAGAGACGCGGCGGGGAGTGCTTAGTGTGGAACCGCTCCTCCGACCGGTGCTAACAGCGCTCGGTAAATGGAAAACTTGCTTCCCTTCGAGCTGTTTATATAGTTGCCTCGCATCCTCACAAGCTCATTATGTAAACTGTCAGTCAGACTCACGGCCGATCCCTCCCCTTTTCCATCTTTCCTTTCTGGAAAAAAAAAAAAAAAAAAGAG
>NW_010525057.1:0-265 GCF_000687285.1 Phaethon lepturus | reverse complement strand
GGGCCGAGCTGATTACCGACCAGCCCAGCATCTGTTGAGATATTTACGGCGCTCGCACCCGGAGAGTTCCCTGAAAAGCAGACGCCTGTCCACGGAGCGGCTTTCCAGAGCGGCCCAGCAACAGAGGACGAAATGTTTTAAAAAAACAAACAAAAAAACAACAAAAAAAAACCCCAAACAACAACAAAACACGCTCCCTAGTTGTTGTTCGCTTGTTTGATTCTTTCACCCGATCGCTATGTGGGTCCCCGGCCGCTCCCCGGGC
>NW_010525056.1:376-28355 GCF_000687285.1 Phaethon lepturus | reverse complement strand
GGGAAAGAACAAAACAAAACACACACATTCCATTAACAAGTCTCACACTCCAACAAGACATTTTTGTTTCAATGACATGAGAATTAGCTCAGTCACAGTCTCATTGCTTGAAGTTTTGCTCCAGTAAGAGCAGAGAAAAGACTTCTTGATGCATTAGCATGAACTAGTACATGAAAAACAAACCAACAAAATGTATTGCACCCAGAGTTCAGGATGGAGAAAAAAGAGCGAATTTCAACAGTGCAAAGATTCTGTTGCTTGTTAAATACAAGAATTCAAACAGTGAAGAAACAAAAAACCCTCACTGAACATTATCAGTACTAGGTGCGGGTTTTTTCTTACATTGTACCACCTGAAGGTTAGGAAAAAAAAAAAAAAATCCAAGCTGAAGTTCTTGTTTCTCTTCTTCCATTTTAAGGTACACATTTTCATTCACACAAAACTATATCCTTCAAGCTTTAGAAACTCAAATAATGCTAGATAGTGGCAGTTTAACTTTCTTTCTTGCGCCAGCCAGAAAACTCAAGGATCAACTATTTGCACAGTCTCCTTTTTGCTTCTATCCCTCTCTAGAGGTCTTGCTGGGGCAAGGAGAGCACGTATGCCAACCAACAGTATAGAAAGAAAGAAAGGTGACCTATGTTTCCACATGAAGGACTGCCAAGAACACAAATGGTGAATTTTTATGTCACTTACTAGAATCCAACTAGCCTAGATTAAAAGCAGCCCTGGTACTTGAAAACTGCTACTGTGCTCCTGAAACCCAGTCCTGGGGGCTGAATTTTTAATACTGTAGTTTTTATAGTCCTAAGCAAGCAGCTGGTTTGGTTTCATTTTTAAACATGCTGCAATCTGACATTTCTGGATATTGGGTATGGCAACATTGTTTGTCCTGTAAAGAAATGACCCACCTGTCAACTTTGCAAGCTTTGTACCAGCCACCATATTCTCCAAAAGATGTGCCATCTTTTTGCTTTCCCTAAAAAAAAAGTAACATTGAAGAAAAATAACTGATTTGTAACTTAAATAGTAAGAGCTCCAAAAAGATTTATGACAACAGCCTTACTTTGCATTCTTCCCTCTCTTCTGCATGCATCCAAATAGGCTTATTTTCATCTGATGAAACAGAAGAAAATATTTTATAGAAGTACAAAACTACAACGTATTCACTGTTTGATTTTCACCCTTCTGAAATGAAGTGTGAACCAGAGAATTATACTATTATCACCACAAAAAATCTGCAGTTCATACTACAAGCAGCTGATAAATAAAACATGCACCTCTTCTTTTATAGTTTTACAATTCTGTCTTCTTTTCTTATCTGAACTTAGAAACAGTTACTTCTGAGAAGCTTTGAAGTCAGTATATGCTGCCATCAATCTGTCATGTGCCTCATTCTGTGCTAGAAAATACGCATTTATTTCTTTTATCGTAACAACTCTTTTGACATCTACTAAGTGGTGCATATGCTACTGTCATGGAATCCCATGAAAATTCTTCACTGTGATTTATAGTTGAAAAAATGCATCTGACTTCAACATACAGTGTAATTCACAGTTTAAGGGTATTTTCCCCATTCTTTAAATGTATTAATGGAGAACTCACATTAACAACATATTTATTATACCATTAAATATTCTGCACTGAATTTTTCCTGTGACTGGACAGTAACATACATTTTTCTGCCTCTATAAAAATACAAAAATTGGTTTTGACTTGGTGTAACATGTATTATGCCAGAAATACAATCCATAAAATATAAACCTACCAAGTCTACCTCATGTAAGAAAACCTCTCCTTTTGAATCAAATGTTACTGCTGTATCTAAATACTTTCTTACGATGAATGTAATTCAACACATGTATAATCTCACTTTTTAAGTCTACATCAAGAAGACAATAATTTTAATCAGTATACAATTAACTTCCTGCAGATTTTATTTCATAATAGCTACAAAAATGAAACATACATTCAAATCTAGGGACTAAGTTTCTTACCATCTACAGAGCCAAATTCCCGTTCGTGAGCACGAGTAAGAATCTCTTTGTATAAAGTTTCCGCTTGCTTAAATTTGCCCTGTTTTAGATAGCAGGATGCCTGAAAATAAAATACCCCCAAAAATACAGATCAGCACACTGTTTTATATAGCTTCATAAACAATAAATACAATACATACTGAATAAAGGTGCATTTCAATTCATCAGAAAATTTTACTACTTCTCAGATTTACTTTATAAAAGGCTTACCAGGTTATTCTTTGTTTTTGCAACATTTGGATCATCTGGTCCTAGTTTAGTTTGGTAAATCTCCAGTGCCCTCTGATAGTAGTATTCAACCTCCTCATATTTACCCTGGTTCTGGCATAGTAAAGCCAAGTTATTTAATTGTTTGGCAACATCAGGGTGATCTTTCCCCAGAACCTGAAAATGAAATACTTTGTATTAAAACATTCTCCAATCATCATATCATGGTTTAGAAATGCATCATTTAGAAATACCCTGTTAGTTTTATTCCTCATCAATTCAACATGAGGATGACAAAAGTAAAATTTGCATTTGAAAGATAGGAAAATTACTCAATTCTATTACAAACTGAGAATGCTGCAGAACAAATCGTAACAGGAATAACCTAAGTGGTATAATAACATTATATACAGTGTGTTATACAAAGAAGCGTGAAGATGCAGGCATTCAGCCTCATGGACTAGAACAAATATCCACAGCATCATAGAATAATCAACTTTAAAATTTTAATGGTTTCGTTTTTAATTCCAATGCTCTTGTCAAATCAAAGAATACTTGACTATCAAAGGGGAAAGAAAAAGGTAAAGCAGGTTAATTACAAAATACAGAATTTAGAATATAGTGCTCTAACAGCTCTGTAGCACTACTGGAATCTACTACTATTTTGTATTTCAGACACTGCTAGCTACTACGGCATTGCTAACTCTGTGGTTTATCTGGCAGATCTACCCAACCAAAACATTTAATAAAAGTAGAAGTGCTTAACACTGCCCTCTCCCTCAAAAAAAAAAAAAAATCCATTCAAAGGTTCTGTATTCTTTTACTCGTACCTTTTCTCTGATTTCCAGAGCTCGCTTACACAACGGTTCAGCTTCCTTGTACTTCCCTCGTTTACCATAAAGTACTGCAAGATTGTTTAGAGTTGCTGCCACCTGTCAACAGTAGAGAAATATTAATTACACTAGAATTTGCCGATACAAATCTCTGACATATGAACACATCTGCAATGCATTGACGTTTCCAAATTTTCCATGCACAGGGTAGACCTCTTGAAATTTGCAAATGAAGAAATAATTATTACTGAATGCAGACATACACAAATGAGGAAAAAAAAAAAAAACAAAAACAAAATTACAAAATACTTTTGCTTCATTTATGGAAATGTCATGTGCATAACATTTTCCTCATATGTTCTTCTCTTACAAAGTTACCTCTCATAGCTATACTCAAAGCTGCTCTGCTTCACATAGGCTACATGAAGTGAGAGATCACATTAATTTTAAACACTAGGTACAAAAGCTTGATTTGTTTCATTTAAAAGCAGCAGTGAAACAAATCAGAAATAGCCCTTCAATCTGAGTTTAAAAAAGTGATTTGAGTAAGCAAATTAAAAATCTTTCTTCACAAATTAATTTCCCCATAGAAAATCCATGCAAACCGAAATCAAGTATGTGCAAGTCATTTGTGGTGAAACAGCACTGAATATAATGCTCAAAAGGTACAGTAAATATTTAAGAGAAAATGAAGAATGTTACATTGTGGCCTCCTACCTGTACTGTTTAGAGATAAGCCAGGTCTTAAAAACTTTCCTGTTGAGTTTAATATTAGAATGAGTTGAAAAAAATTCCATGAAAAACACAACTAAAAATATGATATTGCATTTATACAAACCGCTGGATGATCTTTGCCCAAAGTCTTTTCGCGGATAGCCAAGGCATCATTCAGGAGATTTGCTGCATCTTTGTATTTGTTCTGGTCTCTAAATTTTAGAGAGTCATAATTAATACTGAGGATTCAGAAATTAAAGTCATAAATACAAAGCTGACTTCAGTACTGGCCTAAAGATGGTAGAGTAAAAAGAGTAATTGAGAATATATTCAGGAATTAGGAGGTAAAAATCTGAAGCCTGTAACTGTAAAGTAGTTTGCTGGTTGAGGACTATCATGTACTGCTTCTACAATGCTGTCCAATTTGTGCCTCTATTTCTTTTTAATTATCTGTAAATTGTTAATCACGACATGTCCCCTCAGTAGACATAAAAAAAAAAGTAGTATCAAACCCAGCTTCACTCTCAAAGCAAAGGCACAGGCAAAAAAGCACCAACTTTTTGGCTTTTAAGTATAGGGAGACATATAAATATTGCAGGACCCTCTTGAGGGAATGGAAAATACATGGAATGGAAAATAAAACAGTTAAAAAATGATAGTCTGAACAGTAACAGGTTGTACCCAAATATTAACTGTTTATTTAACTGATATTTATCTATGTCAGTATACAAACCTGTACACCAAAGCAAGTATGTTCAACATAGTGGCAACATCAGGATGATCATGACCTGAAGTCTTCTCCAGATCTTCAAGAGCTTGCTTGCAGAGAGGTACAGCAACCTCATATCTACTTTGGGAAGCGTACTGAATAACAAGATTATGAAGGGTCCTTAATCTTGCTGGAATTTCATAGCCACCTTGTTGGGCAGCAGCTGCTGCACTGCTATGCTGCTGTTGAACTGAAAGAAATCAACAAGATTTCAGGTTGCTAAAAATGTGATTTTAACTAAAACATCTAATATTACTGCTCAATGACACAAAATGAGACTCACTGAATTTTATGTCTTCAATACAAAGCATTAGTATTAGAACATAATTCACCGCAGTCATGCCGTCTTGAACGGTGACAGTGAAATTATGACCATTTTATTCCTCATATTCCCAGTATTGTATTATCTTACACTTCTATTAGGTCAAAGGACCAAATGTAATACACCAATAAAGAAAGTAGGAAACTACTTCAGATCAGCAAATCATTAACAATTCTCAAGATTATACCATAATTTTGCGCTTACAAATATCAACATTTCCCTATGGAAAGGGACAGTAACATAGACAAACAAGATACCTGCAGAAAAGCTGAAATGATTTGTCCTTTTTCCTTTATTCTCCTTCTCTAAACATACAGTTTTTTTCTGTTTCCCTTTGTTTGCTATACCAAGGAGTACTCAAGGCTGGCACTTTGTGTGGATTGAAACACCCTGGCTGCCGCAAGTAACAGTTGCAGGAGAAAAGGCAGAGTCATCAAAGCCAGTGTCAACCTTTAGGTTTTACTTACTAACCCGCAGGCTTAGCCATTTATTCTCCAGTAGCTCCTAACCTTTGGTTGTTGCAACTCAGACCCTCCCACTCCTCCACAAAATCTACTACCCTTTTTCTCTTCACCTGGGAGATTTCTGTGAAGATTGAGAATCCCCTCTTACTCATTTTCATTACATTCTAGACAACACATAGGATAAGGGCTTCAGCTCTGAGTCTGACTTTCTTCTGTCCTTTCTATTAAACAAAAAACACTCTCACAGCAAGCGGAAGCTGTGTGTGGAATTTATGCCAGTGGAATCATACAATTCCAAGCCTACACCCACAATCACCGGCCCACCAAAGCACTGAAGCATTTCAGTATTTTTCCTGGAGGTCAAGGAAATTATTGACATGTCAACTTTGTCTTTTGTAAAGCAAACTAAGGTAGATGGACTACACAGGTATTTAGACAGCTTTGTCATTCAACTTTCCTACTACAAAATTCTAGGGAAGCAAGAATGAGCTCAGGAGGGAGTCCATGGTCAACACTAACCTATTCAAGTCTTCCTTCCATTGCTGGCTATGGAAAGCATTACCATGCTATCAAGAATGCAATACATTATATAGTATCAGCTTTACACCTGTACAGAAAACACAGCATTTCACTAAGCAAGGCTTATCTATTTATGGCTTCTATCAAGTCACGCTACCAAACCTCTACCTCAAACTTCACTGCATATTCATCAGTCCCTCTGACCTGAAGACAATACTTGTAGAATGAGTAGTAAAACTAAGCAAAGGACAAAAGATTATGAGAGAAAGACTTAATATTGAAACCTGCACCAAAATGTTAAATCAGATGATTAAAAAAGGTAATTAACAGAATTCAACATCTGGGCAGACCATCAAAAAGCCTCAGTGTTTCAGAATCTCCCTCAGTCACTTGGAACAAACCTTTTCCATTCTAAGGCCCAGAGGAATGACTGTGGGACAAACTTCAAACGGAAGTCAGTCCCAAGAACTTTACAACAGCAGTAAACTTTAAAAACCTAGGCCCCAGTTCTGTACATATCGATGTCTATCAATGGTTTCCTCGTTCTAGCAGCACTGCTCCCACTGTGTCCCAAAGGATCCCAAGCATGGATTCATTTTTGTAAAGAGCATCTTTATATTCTGCATTGCAGAAATACACTAACATTGTACTTTGAAGTGCACTTACTTCCTTGTCCCTGGTCATCTTCATCATTGGGAAATAAGTCATCCAAAGGCTCTTTGGTGGAATCCGTATCTTTATCCTCCTGTAGAACAACCCCAAACAAATCGTTACACTTAAATCTAAGGCATAAAGGGACAGTCCATTTAATTGGCAATGTTAAAGGAAAACCCCACATCCAAACTTGACAAGACTAACATTTCTTATAGAAGTTTTATGAGAGTTTCAAATGTATTTACATACTCTGTCCCAAAACAATACAGGACACCTTCAGAAGAGCCAGGAATAGAAATCAGGTCTCCTAGATTTCAGTCTCAATTTAAGAACACAAGAACCCATTTCCTATTCTTACAGAGATGTTATACCTAATGAAAGTACCCAGTGAAGCGTGAGTGCTACTGAATACAGAATTGTCCATTGTATGTTTTCAGTTGTAGATGCAGTTTTAGATGAGCAAGGGAGAGGAATAAGGAGACCTCAATTTCTGATTATTCAATTTCTCCACAAATAATAGATTTTGCAATTGTGATCTGTAAGGTTCAAAAAGAAAAAAGCCACTTGGAAGGAAGTTCATCTCCAATAGTCTCCATCTGGAACCATATTAATTTCTGCAAAATCCATCAGTGGATATTGATTTTCAACATCCAAAGATCATTCCAAATCCCATAATCATGTAAAATAAAGAAACAGATCATGCCTCAATCCTGTTTCTTAAATGTGGAGTCTACACAATATAAATAATTGAAGTTCTCAGAAATGTTAATTTTGGTAAGGAGAAAACCCAGTAGCAGAACACATTCCTATTTTTATGACTCTCCATCCAACACCTTTTTCCGCAGACGAGAAAAAGACAACTGCTGCTGGCATTCAAGTTCAATGGTGGCAAAGTGGGTGCTCTGCAAAAACAGCAGATTGATGGGACTAGATCTCAGATGGGAAGTTCGTAATTTCAAGTGTGCCAATTCCAACTTCATACTGAGTATATACAACTGACTATTTTCAAAGGCTAGTAACAGAGACTATCCACATGGATAGTGAAACTATAAAGATGCTTTGCTTACTTTGACCCTATTTGCCAATTAAACTTCAAATAATGGTGCTATTTAGGCCATCTGCAGATGACAGTTCAACAGTTAGCACATCAAAATCCCCAAGTCCCCTCCTCCTGTGCCTTCTCTAAACAGGTTTCACTGGCAGTATTCAGCTACAAATACCAACTCATGAAATAGCACTGAAAAGTTCTGCGTGCAACTGACCAAAACAACTCCCATTACTCACAATATGTTAAAAAGGATTTAGTCAAGCAGTCAGTTAAGCGTAACTAAAATGCATACATTTTCAATCATTATGTTGCTGAAATAATTGCTTATGAAAAACTGTTCTTTTCAAGGCACAGCTGAGAAGGTCTAAACACACAAAATGAGATCTTTCTCTACAATCCTATCTGACTTAAGGAAACAAAATAAAAGGATAACAAGAAGGGCAAATAACTCAGAAGTCTTTTTAAATGGTAAGTTACTTCTGTAAATTAAAATTGTATCCATTTTCTCTCTGAATCTAAGAATATGTAACACAATGGGCTAGCTTAACACGAGTGAAAATGTGCAGACGATCACAATGTCTGGCAGAAGGTCCTGAGAGGGGTTTCAATAAATCCTATCCTAAATTCTCAAAAGATATAAAAGCTATACACTGATTTAATGAGACAAAAATATTTTTTTTTCTTGCAGTCAAAATAAGCCAAGTCCCCTAGGTACTTAGAATCTCTATTAGTTTACATTCCCCACTTATTTTAACTGTTGAATTTACAGAAGGAAGTTTTTTGTTTGGCTCAGTACTTTTTTAAGCTAATATGATACTGAGTAAGTATTTATAGATTCTGATCCTCATATATATTTTGTTATCTACAGACAGTAAAACATTTACTCTCGTAACATACAAATGAACTGAACTATCAGAATCTTTCTGCAAACTATATGACACTGCTACAAGGTGAGCATTTTAATGACAAGTTTATGTTAGAGACAAATAAAAACTAGGCAGATTACAACACATGTAAATGTAAGGTGCTTTTTACTACACAGATACTTACTGATGGTGAAATATCATCGTCATATTTTTTTAATTGATTCATGAATTCTAGATGTTTCTTTTCTTCTTCCAGTTGAGCCACAGATTGCTCACTTTTCTGTAGTTTCTGTTGTGTGTTGGCTAGTTCATCCCGTAGCCACTGATTTTCCTGACATAGCCGGCGAACCTGAGCACGCAATTTCTGCTTCTCCGATTCCACTGCATTTAAGTGATTTGACAAGGCCATCATTACCTAAAAAGCAGAAGGTGTCACATGACATACTTCCTCTAGACTGCAGTCCTGTATTTAACATGAAAGCCTTTTATTATTTAAAACAGCTGTGAAGTCTGGTAAACAGTCAGATTTATCTTGTTTATATATCTGGTTCTCACATTTCCTCTAAACTTTTTTACCATTTGTTCAGCCAGAATTAACCTAGAGGAACTCTTCACTAATGATTGTTTTCCATGATGCTATCAGAAGTTAAATTGTTTTAGAACTCCATGAAGATTACATATAATCTTAAAATATATGAAAAAATTGAGCTAGGATTCAGATTACTGAAATGGAAATCTTTGTTCCACTAACATGAAATGGAGCAGTAATACTTTTAACTTGAAGGATCACAAAAAAACCCCCAAGAACTAACACAGAGTTCTAATCTAGCAGCTTTCAGACAGAAAAAGATTCATATACGTGCATAACAGTCCATAAGGATGAACACCTCAGCATGATAATACTTCAAAGGGACAATTATACTACTGAGATCTAAATGTGCAACTGAACATATAATTTACATAGCACTTTATAAACTTCAGTGTGCAGTCATTCAGTGTGTTTGAACAGTCATATTAAGGACACAAAAAAGAGCAGCCATAAAAGCAGTCTACCTGGATTGATTTTTTTGCTGATCAAAGTTAAATGAAAAAGGAGCTTGTTAAGTGAAAACCAAACACTATATACAGAAGATACTCCACTGTTTATGTAATCTCCTACTGACACACATGGAAGAGCTGATAGCAATCTCAGGAAGCACACCTTTTAAGAATGGGCAACTGGCGACAATAAAAATCTTCTTTTCGATGAGTTTGACATCCCCAAGTTATTAGTATTTTATCTCCTCAATTTCATGTTTCTTTAAAGCAAAGTTACTCTGAAGTGTTTTTAAACTAAACGTTTCCTGTGAAACAGATGGTGCCCTTAGCTGAAATTTCAGTTTTCAAAAAAATACATCAAGCCTTTAGAAACTATTTTTTCCTATAAAGGTAGGAAAAACTCCAGGTATAATTTCCTAATACCAGTCCAAATCTTCAGACTTCAGCACCTACCTATTTACATATTCAAATTTGTTAATAATTTAAATTACATGGCCTATTCAAACATTGGCATTTGTAACATCTGAAAGCACATTTAGGAAAGTTGTGATAACAGGGTCAGCAACATATTCAAACAACTTTGTACAAGCTACAACGGAAAACTAAAATCCTTTGCAGTCTTACTCTCTAGAATTAACTGAAAGAAAAGTCTGATGACTTCTTCAGCTAAGTCAGTTTCCTTTCCATGGAAAGAACACTTACAACATCCGACCTATATCCATGTCACAAAAACATCTATAAAACATTTCTATATCTTAATTTAAATACTGCAAATAAAAAAAAAAATACCACATTGTTGCAACCCAAAGCGTGCAGGAAGAGTAGGCTTATCAGGTCTGAGTAGTAGTTGGAAGCATAATTGCTTTCCCAAGAGAGGCAGTAAACGCAGACTTCTTGGCTGCTCGCCACCACAGTTCACAGAAAACCATGTGGGGCAAACAAGACAGTAACATCCGCAACTGAGGCTGCTGAAACCAATAGAACCAAGAATCAGAACTATCTTTCTGGAGTCCAAATACCACATCAAAGCTAGGAGAGGGAAGTTACTCATTCACTCACAGATCTTCTACTAACACCCATCAAAGTTAACTCAACTGTCATAATTTTCTTCCACGTATCTTCTAGTATTTTCTTCAAGGAATCAAAGCTTGTACAATATACTAAGGCCTGACAGTCTGTACCATAATGTCCAGGGGTTCTACATTCCCGTGTCTAGTAATCCATATTTGTTATTCTCTCAGGCCTCAATTCACCATGATCCAATGCACACAACTTCCAGATCACCAAACAATAATGGCTCGATCCAAATGAGAAGACTGAGCACAGTTATAGCTCTATATTAACAGGCTTTATATTGGTCTAACTCATTGACATTTTCAACTCATTTGCAAACACTCTGCCATTTTATACTGATGACTGTGTCGCATCACATCATTTCAAACATAAGTGTTTGACTTAGTACAAAATACCCTAAAGTTGGACTGTAAATACAGTCCTGACATCATGACTAAACATGCATCTTTTCACTCACCTTCTGCAGACACCACCTTCATCGACTAAGACAGTTCATAGAAATTAGCTCAGAGTCTTTTCTTTAATGTATCAGTGAAAGTTTTTCAGATTCTGTACTCAATTTTTAACCTTTAAATGTTTTTAGATTCAATTTTGGTTTAGTAAAATGTTGAATAAACATTAGAGATTCTTAAGCCCCAGGTGCATTGTGAGCTACTATAAAGAATCTCAGGACAAAGAGAATATAAACATGAATTTAAGGTTACAGCAGAGCTCAAAGGTTGGAGCAAATTCATGTGTGTGCGCACATGAGAGCGCGACAACTCCCTATGCAATAATTTAGGAGTTAAAATGCCAATGCTCAGTTCTTGAGCTGCTCAAACATTACCTGCCTAATGCCATGGAAAAGTCTAAACAGAAAATAGCAACTGTCTCACTGAAGTAAAGGGAAGCTTAGTTATGAGCTCCAGTGCTTTAATACTGAATGCATAATTAGTTCTGTAATGCAGAAAGACAGTATCTACCACTATCAATTACAGCAGTCTTTCTCCTTAACATACAGTAACAAGATAAATGCCCCAGCACATTACATTTTCCTTACTGAATAGTAGTAAGTCCTCAAAGTCTGAAATGCTTTATTTCTTCTGCAATTTTACCTGTGCTTCACTAAGGCCAAGCTCCAGCATTTCCAGTGACTTTCGAATCATGTTTGATTTTTCTTCAACCAGATTAGTTTCATCATCTTTCTTCAAACATTTCAGTGTTTCAAGTAAGCTCTGTAAAATTGAATTGTGTTCATTCTTCAGTGCCTCTAGTCCATTAATCACTTGCTTAGTTTTAGCAATGATTTCATCTTGAGTGAGCTTCTCCAGCTTCTCTTCCTTTAAATACACCATTGTGGACATGTTTTCATACATTCTGAAATGGAAGAACACTCTAGTTAATGCAAAAGTAAAAATAAAATAAGCAATTCTCTACAACTGAAAAAAGCTTTCCTTTAAGAAGTCATTAAAACATATGAATTTGAAATGTATATTCAGAATGCAATTATATTTTTGCACAACTTTTACAATGTTTTGAGTCCTGGGTTTGAACAGTGTTTCAAGTTTTCCAGCTTCTATTTCCAGATTTAATATTAACACTGAATCATAAGCCAACAACAACAGAAAATAAACTATGTAGTACAACATGGGTGAAGAATTTCTAACAAGCGTTGAAGAATAGGGCTGCATCTCCAGGATTCTGTTTTGTGCAAAAGCAAAGTTGCTGGCATATATAAGACATACTGTAATAAACATAGCTATTCACAGATGCCACTGATCTACAACTATCTTTACAAATATCCAGAAAACAGAGCTTGAAGAATTTGAAGAAATACCATCCAACCATCTAAAAGAGTTGATCAATGAATCATGAGAAAAATCAGTAAGAAGGAAACACCACCTTCATCCTTTTCCAAAGGCTACAAAAGCTGTTATCAACTATATATTTTGAAAATAAGAACTACCCCCTAAGATTACTTTACATTCATTATTGTAACTCTACAGTTACATAGAGACATTCAGTTGCCTACAGGTCTAGATGCAGCTGTTTGATGAAGTTGCAACAGCTGTCCCATGCTCAAAAAAATGGTTTGTATAACACAACCCTTGCAAGAAGCATTTCACTGGGCTATTTTGTCAGTACCTCATGTACTACCTTCAAGCTAGCAAATTTCTGGGTGTTTGTAAACACCTCTACCAAACGCAAAAGAAGATCAAAAAAAGTTTAGAAACTCAGGCAAATTTATTATCACACATGCTGGTACTGAAGTGACAAACAAGTGTAACAATGCAAAAATACAAATAGAAGACAGAAAAATCACTTGATCCATTTTAAATGTCACCAGAAAAATGTTCTATAATGAAAATAAAGAATTGAGGAATTGCTCCTTTATACTTACGAAATTTCTATCTTCAGGTGAACCAGGAAGTATAAATTAAAGTAGGAATGATTTTTCAAAAGCAATAAATTATCACATCTATATGAAGACACTTGGGGAAGCTTTGATAAATTAACATTTAAAATTAATTAGCTAAACTGTATTAAAACTTTGTACAGAAACAAGTCTAGTTTTAGAAGAAAGCAAAAAAAAAAATTACAACCACTTAAATCTCGAGTGAGTGTGCTATAAGGAACATGCATATATGCACCACTCCATGACAACAGCCAAAGTATCTGTTGTATTGCAAATAAATTTAAAAATTTGCAATAAATTTATTGCAAATAAATTTGTTGTATTGCATTTAAAAAAAAAAAGTTGCTCTTTCTGTTTATATACACTCAAATTACCCTCTCTGTTATGACCTCCTGCAACGCAATACCTAAAAGGCATATCCATTTGTCACAAAAGAGCTGTACACTACATTGGTTTATTTTGTAATGACCTATTGTCTGAAAACACAGATAATGCGGGGAAGCAGTGAATTTGGTTTTACCACAGTTTAATACAAGAACTTCATATCTAATCTAGTGTGGGGTAAGAAATCCACTCACCAAAAGCTGATGAGCGGAGTAATATTTACACATTTACCATTTATAACCTGAAAACTATTAACCAGAATGCTTAAATGACATTTTTAAAGCACATGTTCTCTAAAATTGTGTATAAAAATGAACTGCAGTTTAATAGGAGCCAAATTTGTAAAGAAATTCTTCTAACGTGCACAGTCATATAAGAAATTGTTATGGATTACGGTAACTTCTGCATGTAACTCAATGCTAATTACCATCAGCATACTTTCACACCTTCAGTTAACAATTTCCAACCTGAATGCAAAGAACTAAACCTTTGATCATAAGGAAATGAAACCAGCTGAGGATATCTAATGAATAGGGACTTCCATTTTGTATTAGAGAAGTTGTGAGAAATACTAAATACTTAAAGAGTTTTTCTATAACATTCCAAAATAAGTCTGTGATCGTTTGTCTGTCTTACGAGAACAGTGGTAGCAATTCCTTCTGTGTGCTTCAGTATTCTGCTTTACAAATACATGCTTCTCGTCTCAATCCAGTGCACCAGATTTTTAAACCACCTCATTCTACACCAAGTGTAGCTATAAGCTCTCACTGCCTCCGAGCTACCAGGGCAAGCAACTGTACTGGAGCTGGTGTCAAGTCAAAAGCTGTATGAAGACACAGATTGATTTGAAGGCCCGTGCAGCCTGGGAGAGGGACTGTCAAGTCTCCTCTAATAAAAATTGTTAGAATCCTAATTTCTCCCACTGACAGGAAAGGAATAAGTCTTCCCGCATAGGTTTCGTAGGGCATCTGTTTAAATCATCTGTGTATAAAACACTACTGAAAATTTGGACAATGTTGTGCAGAGTTTTATCGAGTGTGCTTGGGAGAATGATTTAGAAAATGTGAAGATAACAAACATGTAATTTAGCACGCTATCAGATTTGATTCCTTGTAGGAGTAAGATTAATGAATAAATATCTAATATCTTTTAAGAGGAGCGTGGAAGCATGGTGCTATTTCCATGATTTTTTAAAAATATATTTTACAAAAGGGCAGTACCTATTCAAACAAGACCATATTCACATACCTAATCATACAATCAGTTTTGCATACCCTGAGGCAGCAAACCCCATACAGGAAGCAAAAAAAGTTGAGTTTGTATGCAGGGAGCAGACATGCATGTGTACAGAGGAAAAGAGACAAACCCTACCATGACTTTCTATTGTCACTTTTCAAAAATGTTAATTCTAATTCTTTCTTCCTCTATTTTTGCCCTACAGAAAAAAAAAAAGCATAGTCAAAGGCTTCTTAAGCTCCTGTCAGTTTTATCCTGTATACACTCCACTGCACTACAAATTTTACCTGTGATAGGGCAAGAACTCTAGATTCAAATACTAATTTTTAATTCAGTGTACCATTGAAAACAAAACAAAAAACTTTAGATGCACAAAGGTTTAGCTAGGAAACAGAATTTTGGATGAGAGAAAAAAATTCGCAATACAGCCAGAGTTATAGACTAGCCAGCTGGTGTAAGCCATTTATGTATTATATTAAATATGTGACTGTGTGTGTTTACCACAACATAAGACTATGCTAAAGAACCAGTCACCTGACATTTCCCAACACATTTATAAACAATCAAGCAATTTTCTTCAAATTGTGCATTTCTTCAAATGCACAAAAATGAATTAACTTGGACAGATCAACATAAAAAGCACTACAATGACACCTACTGAAAAGGTTTCTGCAGAATTTTATAACATGAACTCCAATCAAAGAAATAGATTAAGAATAGCAAGAATCTGAACCAAAGAAAGCATAAAGAAAACAGAGCCAAGCCTACTGTCTTTCAGTCATGTAACCGCTGGATAATCTCATCATATACAAATTACTTAAGTGGCTGTATCTTTAATCAGTTTAAGTATTTTGTTATTCATAAGACTTTCAAACCTTTTGCACTAATAAGGCTGACATTATAATGTGTGCCTAAATTCTCCTACGTACATAGATGCAGAGCTGGCTACTTAAGCTTTTCAGCTTATAATTAAGGCTCTCTTAAATGTAAACAGCTTTTCTTACACAGCTAGTTTTAAAAAAGCATCATTTCCCTGCAGATCACCTCAAAGAATCCTTGAGTCAAAACACATAACCATATGAATCCTTCTTTACATAGTAAAATTTATCAAGGAAGAACGTTTTTTTAAGAAACCCACAAGATTTTTTTTTTTTCCTTGACTAAAAATTAGCATGGGTCCTGAAGACAAATAAATAAATAACTAAAACAGTTCTAATTTTTAATTTTATTTCCTTGTTTTGTACCCCTAAGAATTCCCTTCTCAGTATTGATATTTTCATTATTTAATAGTCAGGTTTCAAGTACTACAATCTTCAAAGATAAATTTTTATTGTATCTAGTGTCTGATCATTATTGTTTTAAAATACAATTTAAAATAAAACAAAACCAAAAGTCTGTAAATTGCTGTGACAAATTCTCCCCAAACTTTTTCCTCTGAATATACAGATAGCGGGCAGGATAGCTGAAAATTACGGAATAATGCATCTGCATACAAGAAAGAGTAAATCATCTTCCTAACAATAAAAGCTACTACAGGACTGCTTCAAGCCATACCTACCAGCTCTGTCATCTACAAGCAGTGCAAATTCCACAATACTAATTTCAGCTTTTTGCATCTCCGATATGTACCTATCTGTTCACTGTTGTGTAACAATAATCAGTCTATTCTGGGCTTTTAACCCTCATTTCACTCTTAAGTTCCTCCTTAATTAAATGGCAAGGCTCAGCATCCTACATCTGGCATGTGCTTGTTTCATTTTGTATTAGCTGCAAATTACAAGTCATTAATTCCCTGCTCAGACCAAGAATATATCTCATTACATCATGGAACGCACCATCTTGAAATGCTGCGAGCTGCTTTAACTGCTAATCTTCATAATGTGGAAAACTGCTTTCTCAAGCAAACCTCAAAAGATCTGAGGCCTTCCAAGCACAGAAAGAAAAATCACCAACAAAGGCAAGAGATGAAAACCAGTCTGCCAAGGGACACGAGGAGTGTGTCAAACACACTACCTGCACCCCTTCCTAGCAAGGCAGCTCGGCAACACGCGCTAGTCAGAAATGCCAGGGATGAATCACCCACGGATGTCTTTCATATACTTAGAAAGGTATTTGTAAAAGTACTCAGATAAAAAAATGCTCTAGTTTGAATATATTGCTTTTATGGTTTA
Source organism: Phaethon lepturus (assembly GCF_000687285.1). Taxonomy (NCBI): domain Eukaryota; kingdom Metazoa; phylum Chordata; class Aves; order Phaethontiformes; family Phaethontidae; genus Phaethon; species Phaethon lepturus. Next base: position 11,625 of record NW_010525056.1, on the reverse strand, counting down.
CAGTTAGAAGTCTCCAAATCTGAAAGAACAATGGTTACATATGTTTTTTTTAATCTAAGATGTTAATTTCTCTTTCTCTGTAAGGCCATTTCTGCTATCACAAGTCATATGCCTGAACATAGGGCAATTTGTAATCTGTTTTTATTTGACTTGCCCTCCTTTTAATTAAAATGATCCTTTACACTCAGGAATTTTATGCCGATATGTTCATCTCTAACCCCTCAAAAGAAACAGAGTAGCCTTCTCCTCTTGACATATTCAGGACTGTAGCTAAACTGCCAATGCTATCTATCACTCTTTTCATCATACTATACTTGAATCCATGTATAAGCCTCTAGAGAGTAGAAATCTTGAACCGTACCTGCAAACTGTCCTGTTGGAGGTCAGACATCAGGTACGCTCGCTGACCCAGTTCTATGAACGGAATACTGCCGCACTTCCGTACTGCCTCAGGTTTCCAAATATATGATCTCAGAAAGTGTCTTCACAATTTAGCACACATGTACACAAGCTACCCTAAAAACAGCTCGGTGAGAACAATTAGCGGCACATGCTGGAGACTGTAAATCACTGACCAGAAGCAGGCAAGAATATGGAGTTGCACATGAATGGCAGCCAACTTCATGCTATGAGAAGTCCTTCAGAACACGCAATGTGTTTGAAAAAAGGACGAACCCCTTGGACTCACTTTTGCTATCAACTTCCAGGTAGTAAGCCTTTGAATTTAAAAAACCTTATTGTCCTCCTGCTACCAGCCTTCAACTCAGAGCTAATCCTGAATGCAGAAGTCTACCCTACCACTTGGTTTAAAATGAAGGTATGCAGGTAAATTACAACAGAAGTGATATTTGTAATCATTTAATGTCAAGGGCACATATCCTAAGAAAAGGTTAGAATCATGTTCATGATTTGACCTACAACCTTAACACACAAGACATCTGTATTGGTAAGCAAACTGGATTAGCAGTCGTACTTTGTAAAGGTTTAGTATTTATAAAGGTAAACCCACAAATTTCTGAAGAAATGCACAACAAGCATAGGACAGCTTGACCAAAAAGCATGAAACACCAAAAAACTTGAACACTGGCAGAGATTTCCACCAGACTAACATGGCTGTTGCTTTTCCGTTCAGACTGCCAGGTGCAGCCCACTCTCCACGCTGCATCAGCGGGAAGAGGCCGCACGGCTGCATGTTCTACCCCTACATCACAACAGCACCCACCTCAAAAACACTGCGCCACGCTCTAGGAAACCCCAATGGCTATCAATAAGCACATCCACTGCAGTAAACTATGGTTTTATGTTCTGTGCTGAAGAACGCAGGCACTTGTTCATTTGCCTTGATAAATCTGGGAACCTTTTAACGTCGCAGCCTGCTATTAAAAAAAAATAAATCTTGCCTTTCAGAGGAAATCTTTAGATTCTTTGGAAGATTAAAAAATTATTGAGGAGAAAAGCAGGCTAACAAATTATATATGCTAATAGAAGAGATGATAGCAAAAATAACTCCTATAAAACCTGTATCAAGGGTGATGCTGATAATTCTTTTTGAGAAAGCACAACCTATGAAGATTTGCACTGCTGTGGAGTCTTTTTATTTAGATTTCGATAGCTCACTACATCAACACTAATGAAGCATATACTGTTTCTTAGCAATCATATCTGCATTCTTGCAAGTAACAATCTCCACACTATTTTGAAATAAATACTTTTGCACATTTCAAGGATAACTGCCAAAAACAACTTCAGAGTACTTTCAGTCTTCAGCCTTCCTTCTTTTGTAGCAAATAAACTACTTTCATTAAAATTATGACTTTCTGCTGAAACAGTTAATTCAGTAAAAAAATCCTTACATAGTATAAAAGTATGCAGTTGCATAAAAGTGTCCTGTAGCTACACAGATAATTATTCCTCTTAAAGAAGAGGTTATTATGGTGTCAATCCCTTGACAGTACTCCAGCTGAATAAACACTAGCTACTAGCTAGCGTTTCAATTACCACGATACAATCAAATCTGTATCCTTTTAACTGCAGATAATCCAGATGACCTGCCAATCTAACTGTTTCTAAAATCTCTTTTAGATTCAGCCATGTCTAGAATTCCGTAACGCTGCAGATGGTGGCCAAATCCACTGCGCTCTTCCTGCTCACATACTGCAGCAGAGAGAGACCCTCAGACAATATGGCTACCCCCCTACACGTTACTACGCCTACCCCCATTATTTGTGTAAAAGGAATCAAGAGAAAGCATCCTCTTTCTGGCATATCTCACCGATTACATTTTACCTTTCTGAAGTACTAAAAATAGATAGTGATTAAAACACAGAAGAGTGACATATGCTAAAATCACAGTGGCTTATTCTTTCTCTGAAAAGTGGCATCTGCTTGGATCCTACAATCATTCCACATGTATCATAAGCATGTAAGAGAAAAACTTATTCTCCGTACATATTCTCAAGTCCTCCTAACATCTCATGTTTCAGATGAAGCTGGATGGAAATAAGATCCTTCTATGCATTTGTTACCACATCAGAGTTTACTCCTGTCAAAGCTGAAGCAAGTGCAAGAGAAATCTGACAGGCCTGTGTCTAAGGCAGTTTAGCAGACCCAGTCAGCAATCTAGAGAAACTACACCAAAAGCTGTGCTTTCAAGAAGGTACATGCCTATTAACTCTTTGTTAATCGAGGTTACGATCATCTGTTACAGGTTGGTGGTACCTTCCTTACTCTAAATCTGAAACAACATTAAATATCCTCAATGTTTTGATTGAGGCAAGATCAAAACCACATTCTTTTCCAGAATAATAAAACCGAACACAAACCTCTTCCACCATTTGGTAGACTTGGGCAAACAGCTCTAATGTCAATTTGTTAATTTTAGTTATGTCCATGCAATTTCTGCAGACAGACAGACTGACTGCAAATCACAAAGTCTCCTACCCTTTGGAGCAAGGGAGTTGTCTCTTCTTTTGTACTACTGCTGTGTCAACAGCAAACAGCATCTGCTGATCTTCTTCAAAGCTGGCACTTCCTTAGTTTCTTGTGAGCACTAATAAACACTTCCAAGCAGACACCAACAGACCTCAAGAAAGCAGAGCATTTTGCCTGTTCACTAAAACACTGACACAACATACCAGTCTGGGCCACATAGGATTTGCCTTCTGCTTATGACCACAAAAGCCCACCTCACTGGATCATTTTAACAAAATGATCATGACTGTATTTAATACTTACATAAAGACAGACTAAACACACTTAAATGCAGCAGAAGGCAGAAGCTGAATCATTTAAAAAGTCATTATATTTACACCTAGTTATTAAAAATGCATGTCACAAGAATCAAAGACACATCAGGAAAAATCAAGGCTAATTGTTCAACAAAACTGTAATTTAGTATTTTGTCTTTATAAAGACATGCTTCATAAATTATCTACTTTAAGTGGATTGAACGGAAATTTTGACTGCATTTTTAACTCATGCTGTCAAGACAGCTTGAGTTACAAATCCATCACCATTATCAAATTCCTCAGTTTTTACCCTCAATATTCCAAGAATATACATTTATTTCTGTGTGGAAATGGCAGTTGGCTCTTCATGCACTTGCCAACGTGTGCAACCACGTCTTCACTGAATCTTGAGTCTTGGTAAGTCATTTTTAACAGACTGGTTCTAGCTGGTGAGAGTGCCGCTTTGGGACTGCAATAGAGAGATACAGTAACATCAAAGTGTTTTCAAAGTTACGTGTCTTGCAATTTTAAGCTGTCAATAATGTAGACACATTTTTTGAGCTTGACTCTAGTTCTTTCATTTTGCAATGTTATTTTTAGACAAAAACTGCTTTATTGACTAATCAAAGTAAGCATCCATTTATGATATCTATTTATCTTAAGTCTAAATAGCACTTAGGCAAAAGCACAGGAATGCTCTCATCAAATCAGACTTCCATAACACATTAAAAACCCTATCAGCTTCCACTTACTAACACAGACATATAATCTTAACCAAACCTGTTTTTTACGGCATACCTACAACCATTAAAAAACTGCATGCAGGAAGGGCACAGAAGGCCACATCTTGCCTCATATTATTATTTTATCTACCTGGGAAGCTTCACTGACAATTTACTATGAGTACAGGTTATGTTGCTCTCACACATTTGAAGACACTGAAGTGAAGGGTTATTTGAACCAACGCGAGAAAACCTGCTAGTGCTCCTGCAGACATAAAAGGAGCACCCACTAACATTGCTTCAGTACACACTAGCCTTTAGGTTTAACAAGTCCTTAAATCTGGTTTTGAAGCTATCTACATTAATAATCTAATTAATAAAATTAGATTAATAATTAATAATTAATTAATTAATAATTGTGCATCTTAATCTTGCACATTAAGATGCACAAACTGTGCAGTCTCCCTTCAAGCTTTAAGGGAAAACACAGCCTCCCCTGCTTATCCTTCCATTAAAAAAAAAAAAATTTAAAAATCCAACCCCACTAATCCCATTCTTCCAAAATGACTACAGAAAAAGAGTTGCACAATTAAATACTTCCAGCATTATCCTTAGCATTGAGAAGGAATTAATTCTACCCCATTAAATACTATATCAAAATTTATACTTTCAATGGCAATCACCCATTATTAGACTAATAGGTTTTTTATACCTTGCAAATTTCATTTCATAGAAAGCGTAGCAAATGATGCAATGGTCTAGAAAAACAACCTCGTGTCATTCACTGTTTCTCACCTACAACAGCAGAGAGCTGATTTTGCTGTAAGGAGGTTGGGAATAATTTCCTTCCTAAGAACTCCATGATCTGCAGGACTTATTCAGATGGTCTTGGATTCTAGTGGGCCAGGAGGTACGGAGCAGTACAGCAGACCCTAATCAAGCACCTGACACTGTCACCTTAACATTCTGCACACTCACACCTGAGGATCGAACCATAATTTTAGCCCCCTCTCAGCGACTAGTCAACACTAGCTTGATGGTTTGCACCATCCTGCTGCACTACACCATTCGGCTGGTGGACTAACACAAAAAACAGCACACATCAACTGGAAAGTAAGACAAAGAAGTAGTAAAAAGTAACATTTAAAATATTATTTTTCAAACCATCTTTTCTGGATAAATCTGTTTTGAAAGCATCGAGGTACTGAGACCAGCAGAACAGTCACTTCCTAAACCAACCATGCCACTAAAAGCAACAGATCATGCACTTTCAAGTATTGCTCCACGTGCAATCAGACTGAGGGGGGGAAGGAGGGGAAAAAAAAAAAAAATCAGCCAGCATATTTCCAGGCCATTTGTTAACATAACAACTGGATGGGGATCAAGATTCAATGGCCACACAAACTACAAGCAGGCACTGTAATTCAAACCCCACTGGCTGTTGCTTTCAAAAATACGTTGTGCATCTTTGCTCTCTACCTGCACAAACTCCAAACTTAGAAATTTTTGTTCAAGTTAAACAAGTATTCTAACAGCAATATTTTAAGTGTGCTTTAAAAATCAACGTGCAGCATATTAATTTTAACTTAGAAATACTAGGAGAGAAATTGATACTAACTGAAAAAGACAGACTTGAAAGCAGAGTAATTGCATCATTAATCTGCCTTTACCTCTTTTCCGAACAATGGAAAGGAGATGTAATTAACAGCAAATTACTGGGACACTGAGTCAAAGTCACCCTCTTGCCTTTTCAAAAGATACAGAATGGATAACAAACCTTTGAAAAATTAGGACATCTGGATAAGGCATCTATCAGTACCGTAACAAAATCTTACCTGTCACCTCTGCATGATTTCTTAAGCCCTCAGGAACGCCCACCAAGCACCAGCATTCTCCATTTCAGAGCGGTCCCAGACCAGAACCCTACCAGAACAGTTTTATCACATCCTCTCTCTTAAACGTAATTCTGCCTTACAGTACGCATAGTGATCAGGTTCGCACACCAAACTTTCACAATATAGACCACTCCTCAGAATTAACCTATCTTCCTGAGGATTCATTCATTCGTACCTCTAGTAAGATGTCCAGGTGACTGTCATCTGTGCTGGCACACTGCCAAACATCACCATGACTCCTGTACTCCATGACCTCCATGTTTCGATACAGCGATATTCATTACACTGAATGCAACTCGGCCACATCCAGGAAAATGGTAAATAGAAACAATAGTGCGATCTTGTGTCTTCCACACATTATTGCCTTCTATGTACAAAGGAATTTAGAGACAGAAATGGCCATCAGATCATCTGGTCTGGCTTCCTGCAAACACAAGACTGTGGGCATTCACTCACTAAGGCTATGGTTACAGCTCAGTAACGCTCCTCATGCAGCCACACATTTCATCCACATCCTCCATCATGCCAGCACAAGCACTCCTGTCCACAATAAATCAAACCAAAGATCTGCACGTCTAACTGGAAAATAATCCAGTGAAAGGTGAAGGGACAGAAAAGGAAAAGGTCCAGGACACAAACACAGCCAAAATACACCTATTTCACCACGCTGCCATGCAGCAAACTGTGTTAATAGAATGAGGACATAGTACAAGCAGGAGGAGTGTGAAACTACATAAAACAGCACTGAGACTGAAGAAAAGTTCAACTATATCCTTAGACGTCGATTATATATTACTGTTCTGTCAGCAGGAACAGTTTAGGAAGTTTCTGTCCTCCTCCCATCTCAAACCTGTAACCTGCCCTATATCCTCACAGATTACCATCCCACTAGTTGCTTTAATCCAACTACACACAGCTCCCCTCTACACTGAGGGGAGGAATCCCACTTTTTTAACCAACCCTTCTCCTTCTGAACACACACTAAATATGATGGGGGAAGAGGGAACTGAGGCAGGGAGGAACATCCAGTTTAACCACATGAACAAGTGAAATGTTAAAAGTGAGGGTACAGTAAAATCCGCTTGTGGCAAAGGGAGATGAGGGAGTGAAAGCAGCCTCTGAAACGGAAGCTGCTCAAGCCGAAAGAGACAGATACAACTGTGACTTTCCTACACTCTTCAGCCTGACGTTGTGTGGTAAAGGAACATCCATAAAAGCATCCCATCTTAAACACAGTATTCTATTGGGGGGGAGAGAAGGGGGAGCAGAACCATCCCGAAGACAGACAGACACCCCCCCCACCGCTAGTCCGTAAACCTGTATGACATGCTTTGCAAATTCAAAGCTGGAAGGAGCAAATTCAAGACATATTGCAGAATACAGCTACTGCGATTCTTTAAAAAGTTTAAAGCCACCACTGTGGAATGGCACACACACACAAATAATAGCACCCTGAAAGTAATCTTAATTTTTTGTTAACTTTTAACTACTCATGCTGTCTCCAGACAAAGCCCAATATTAGACAGCACAGGATTTAAGAAACAGTGTATGACTATGACATCAGTGTTTGTACGTAATGCAAAATAGTAAGAATTAAGATATATGGTTATCTGATAATTCAAAAAAATGTAAGTATTATCCTTTAAAAGACTGATTTTTACATACAACTTCGTTTCCTGAAATATATATAAACCACACAATATATGAAAAGCACGTGTTAAGTTCAGCTTTTCTTGTCAGTCAGGCATTTCTTGACCTTCTGAATGTTTATTAGTGCAACATTAACTTTTATAATGGTTTTCTGGGGTACATACAAATAAATATAGGCTTATTATTACACAGTAAGTAGGGTATAATTAGCCATCACCTTAATCCTACTGATATGTAAGGAAGGCAGTACTACTGACTAGACTGGTTACATACTTCTACTCACTTTAATAAAATCAGCTACATTCTGACATAATCACAGAAACACAATCTTAATACAATGAATGGGTTTTATGGCAGGTATTTACAAAAGAACAAAAACTGGAAACTGCTCACTTTTAAGTCTACCCACAAAAGGTATTTTACCACTTTTACCTGTAAGTAAGACCTGATATTAAGAAACCATGTAAAAAATCTGTACATTTAAATAGACAACAGCTGGAAAGCATATTTGGAATAGAAGATGACGTGATCCCATGCTTCCTAATTTTGACAAAGACAGACGACCAATAATAATTGACAAAATAAATGCGATTTAATTCTACGTGCACATCAAAACACAGCTTCCAGAATAAAGATTGTTTCTGATTGCACTAAAAACAGTTAAAAAGCACAGTCCATAATAAACTGTATGCAAAGAAACAGTGATTAAATCAACACACAGATACTATTACTTGCATCTGTTTTCTTAGCTTTCTGAATCTGAAGAAACTGTCAACTATGAGAGATTAATTCTCTTTATACATTATAAAAAACTGACATATCTAGTGTTAACTGTGCTTTCGTGTTCATCCTCTGAGAACAACTCCTTTGTTCACATTCCCAAATATATTATGGGTACTGGAAGCATACATCCTCAGTCCTCATGCTTGCTATTCGCTATGGCCCATCATTATTAAGTACACTAATTGTCCAGCACAAAAAAAAACCCAACTACAGTGCCATCTTATGCGTGATGCCTGCAAAGCACCTCACACAAAACCCTATGGAACTAACTCCTCCATCACTGAGAGCATCTGTAATTCTGGCTGTGACCCTCTAACAAAGTGCCCAATTTAAATCCTGTAAAATGAAGGCAAACAAAAGCATCTCAGCAAATCTAAGCCAGCATAAGTGCATCTTTGTCCAGTCAAGCATTTATCGATTAAGTAATTTTTTAAAGGAACCACACTTATTACTACTGCCTGCTTTCAGAAAGGAAAATGTTTCACTAAAGAAATTACCAGGAAAGCCTTAATACCTCAAAAATACCTCAGGCCAACCGTGCTCAGGATATAACTATTATAATCACTTCTATTTTGAAGGCAAATAAAGTATCTTTTCAGAATGAATAATCCGTTTCTGACTGGTACGTGGTTACCACGAAGTTATATATTGGACATTACATACCTCATGCTTTTGTTTTAAGAAAAATGAGAGTTAACATTGAGAAGAAATGTTTTCCTAAACTTTGGTCAAGGTAAATATGATGTTCTTACAAAACAATTAAAAAATACTTTGGAAACACAAAGTATTATGCAGGCTGAATTAAGAGAAAAGCCTGTGACTAGCCACTTTATTGCAATGATGACGGAATTGGTCCTTTTTTACTATAGTTGTGTCATATCAACCAACACCCTGGAGGCAGACAGACTACAAGAGATGTTTATTTAAATAGACCTAGCATGCTGTCCCTATCACTGTCTGCTACTATGCTCAACGCTAAATACAGAAGTATATTTTGCTTATTTATGAATTTATCCAAATTGTCTTATTTTTCACTCCTCCTATGAAAACATTATTTTAATAAATACCTGTACTCTGAATTGAATTTTAAAACAATCATGAGGTACACATTTGAAGAGATGCTATTAATCCCAGAATAATTCCAACTGCATGTCTGCTAGAGAAGCCAAACAGAGGAAGAGATGGAAAGAGTAATTCCACAAACCCCCACGCCTCAAGAGAAGCAGAAGCTGCATTAAACGGACTCAGAGCTGAATACAAGGCTACAGTATTTCCTCAAATACCCAATTAAATAAGACATATGTAGGTATGTGTGTATGCACATATATATATATACAGAGAGATACATATACTGCATACCAATAGCACACAAGTAGGGGTTTTCTGACATGATCATGGTAAGCTCTTCATACAACAGAGGGAGCAGCAATTGCTCTTATATGCCTTAAGTGTCTGTACAGTATTATTTTGATTCTTGTATGTCAAAAACATTCATAAGAGAGTATTCTGGACTCCTGCAAACTTAATTCACTATCTGTATGCAATTCCTCTTTTGTCAAACACAGACCTTTTTAAAAACAATTTTCCATTAATAAGGCACTATTAGCATATAATAGTAATTTGTCACACAGTAAATGAGGCTATTCCATGAGACATTTGGGGGGTAACTTTATTCTCTTTTTTCATTACATATGATAGCATGTTTTCTTTGATTAGAAAGTGAAGGGAATCTAAGCTCAAACTGCTGTTAGAATTTCTCATTATTGGAGTTGTCCAGTTCCATCATCATCCTTTGCCAAAGTTTTAACTGCAACATGATGCAGAAGTGATACTGCATTGTTGTGTGAGTTTCAGGAACTGACAATTTAAATTCCCTGCATTTACCCACATGGTTCTGCATTATATAAAATGCCTATGTAAATGGAACTGCTACAGTTCTACAGATCTGTTGTAATTTCACAAAAAGGTTCTCTTAAACCATGTGTTCACAAAAATAGTTGTGCCAGTGACTTACAAAATACAAGGTCTTCGCTCAGAATCACCAGACGGATCAGCTTTCTCTCTGCTGCCAGTAAATGCTGATTGTGTTACTTTCAATTGTATCTATAATCCTAGGGTTATAATATCTTCTATCATGTTTCGCTGAAGCTTTGGATCATAATCAATTAAAATAAAGCTATTTTCCAAAAGAGTTTGAAATCAATTGTGCATTCAAAAAGGTGGTGGGCTGGGTTTTTTTTTAGTTTTGTTGAGTTTGGGTTTTTTTTGGTTTTGTTTCTAAATTGAAATGCTAAACTGTCTAAATCTCGAAGGTTCCTTTTTAGCTTCCAGTGCACACCCTTTGGGCATAAGTTTCCTGTTTAAGCAAAGTGCAATTACAAAAGTGGAAGTAAAAGAGACAATTACTGCCCAGAGTAATTGTTACTAAACCTTCTGCCAATTGCAAGAACACTAAAATTACATTTTAATAGTCTTCATTTTATGTGTTTTTATGTTGAACAATAAAAGTATTTTATATCATGAATGGCATTTGCTTGCCATTTTGCTGTTTAAAGCAAACTATAAAAACAAACTTTTTTTTCTGTTTTTGTTTATACAAATTCATAAATTTATTTAATTTATGAATTAAATTTATTAATTAAATTTATTTAATTTATGAATTTATATATTTAGAATAAGAGCACCACCATTTATTTAGTAGCCTTCAAAAAGCCAGGCAATAGCATTACACTAGGTGGTACTGCTTTGGTCATTAAAACACGCTTCAATATGCTTAGAACACAGAATTCAATACGGAGTCAATAAGTCCCTTCTTGTGATGAGACAACTGCTATGCAGATCTACACATCAAGCATCGTTACCTAAAAATATTAGAAACATGATGCCAGAATGAGTAAGATTTTAGTGTCTAATCAACACCTGCCCTAAAGATACAGTTATCAATTAAATCAGTTATGTATTCATGTCATTTT
>NW_010525056.1:0-268 GCF_000687285.1 Phaethon lepturus | reverse complement strand
GGCCAAGATCTAAGTCTACGAAGGGCCTCCGACTACAGCACAGTAGGTGACCTACAATATATAAATCCGGTCACTATGTACAAAACCCGAGAAAGAGCCGCTGCCCCGGCTTCTTTCACCATTTCCCAATTAATAAGCCAAGTACGCGAAGTACAAACAAAGCGCCGCACGTCCCGGGCAGCCGAGCTGACCCCGCAGGAGGGGCGAGGCCGGCAGTCCCCCACACCCCGGCCCTGCCCAGTGTCCCCGCAGGAGGGGCGAGGCCGGG
>NW_010525055.1:0-527 GCF_000687285.1 Phaethon lepturus | reverse complement strand
AAGCGTATGGCACAAGATCTGAAGGACATCATTGAGCATTTGAATACATCAGGAGGCCCGGCAGACACGAGTGACCCGGTAAATCCAAGCTTTTTTTGTTTTTTTTCCTGTTACTAAAGAGACAAAGTATATTTGAAGAGTTCTAACTGTTTGTTTGTCCACTTGTGGATACTCTGCTGTTTGTAGTTTCACCTTTGGAGCAGGGTTTTTTGTTTTGTCCCTCGGTTGGTTCTCTTCTCGTTAAACCTTTTGCTGGGTAAAAACTGTCTGGATGGCCGCGGCCACAGAGTTGTGGTTAATGGAATTAAATCCAGTTGGTAGCTGGTCACAGGTGGTGTTCCCCAGTGCTCAATTTTGGGGCCAGTCTTGCTTAGTCTCTTTATTGATGATCTGGAGGAGGGGATCAAGTGCTCCCTAAGTAAGTTTGCAGATGACACCAAACTGGGTGGGTGTGTTGATCTGCTCAAGGGTAGGAGGGCTCTGCAGAGGGATCTGGACAGGCTGGATTGATGGGTCAAGGACAGATG
>NW_010525054.1:0-1728 GCF_000687285.1 Phaethon lepturus | reverse complement strand
CCCACTGCTACCAAAACCTTGCCATGCAAATGCAATGCTACTTCAAATATGAGTGCAGGCACAGCTTGCAGGATTGGATTTATCCTAACCACGTTCTCTTGCTGCATTTAAATGCTGCACTTTCTGCTTCATTCTTACTATTGCTATCACAGCAGCACTGGGCTTCATCAGAGATTAGGGTTTCATTGTGCAGGATGCTGCTCTACCACTGAGGAGGAGAGATTATCTGCCAGTAAGCACTTATGTCTAAATAGACTGGACAGGCAAAGGGGTCCAGAAAGGGTGTACTGCTATCTCTCTTTGGCAGCAGCAGAAAGAAATATAAGCACAGACACTACCATAAAATCACACTGGAGGTCTGTAGTGGAAACAGATTTGTACTCCCAGCTTTTCTCTCACCATTTTACCCCAAGACCATCCTTTATATTGTTTGCTCTCAGTCTAGAAACAATGCTTTGGGGAAGTCTTTTTTTTTTTCTGTTCCCAAAAATACAGTTGCTACATGTGATTTAATACTGAGTTTTGAAAACAGGCTTGCACTGCTGTCCTGTTAAAACATCTTTCTTGCATGCTTTGGATTTTTGCATGCTTGCGCCTCTCACCTTTGATAGAAAATGTGCAAAACTTCCAAATATGATGTGAAGAGCTCAACTGCAGGCTCCGCAGAGATCTCTGCAGAGATCAGACTGACCCTGAGACAACTTAGTTTGATTGCCTCCATCAACCTACAACGAACAGGCCACAGCAGGGGTTTTTCTTTCTCTCAAAATAGCAGTTTGAACTTGATACAACCAAAATAATTAGGTTGGAATTAACTATTAGTAAAATTTAAAAGGAAAGAAAGCTCATAAAATGGAATTTAATGCATTTATTTGAAAAGATACTAACCCCTCTCCCTTTTTCACATAAAAATTATCTTCAAAAAGTCATGACATTCCTCCCATCCTGTTTTTATTTGTGTGGTTGTAGCACATCTGTGGTCTATATTCTATTTTGTGAACCGAAAACAAAATATGGTCCCTTGCTTTTACAAATGTATTAACAAGTGGCTTGAAAAATCACGAAGATTCAAGTTTGAACACACTAAAATCTTTACTGTCTTTGATGACCAGGCTGCAAAAGGATTGTCGGATTATATATACATTGGCAGCTCTTGGGATTTTATCATGAGTCCCATTATACATCATGATTTTTTTCTGAAAGTCTCTGATGCCAAATCTTGTAAATAGATAAAGGTCACAGCTTTCATTACAAAGAAAAAATAATTTTCTCCCTTATCGCTGTGGAGGGAAAAAAGGCAGAAAACATATCCCCAGTTGCTTTTAATTGTATCTACAATGTAACTAAAGAAATCCCATAGCTTTACATTTTCTTTTTAAGACAATTTACTGACTCCTGACTTTAAACTGACTGGTTACCAATTCTGCCATCCATTTATGCTACAAACACACAAAAAAAATGGCAAAACAGAAAAACCTGGAGAAAATGTTCAGCTTTCCCCAATTGGCGCCCTGAGAAGCTGCAATTCTTGTCAAAGTGTCATATGCTTATAGGCCTAGCACTGGCAACACATTTGAACCATTTGACTTGATGTTGGGATGGCTTCCCCTTCTCAGCCAGCAAGACATGGTCCTTATGAGCTGAGTTCTCCATCCAACCTTTCTCCCTCCTCTTGCCCAGCGAGGTGGAGTGGGCTACTGACGAGCGGCAGCTCTGACTCAGCATGGG
>NW_010525053.1:18838-29782 GCF_000687285.1 Phaethon lepturus | reverse complement strand
GGGCTGGGGGCGCTGCCCCCCCCCAACAGCCGAGGCGCCGCTTTAATTTTGCGGTGTTTATCGAAGAAGGTTCAGCGCCTCCGTTTCAAACGCTGAGTAGCGAATTCCAGCTGTCCCGTGCCACAGTCCCTCGCTGAGGAGATTTCCTCGTCCGGGGTGCCAGCAGTTGTTAACAGGCTGTCTCCTCGGTGAGGAAGGTTTTTCGTGTTTCCTTGCTCGTGGGTAGGTAACGTGAAGTCAGGATGTTGTTTACTTATACAAGAAAACATTTTGCTTCCTTTTACTACAAAGAACTTGGAAGATTGCAGTTCTGAAGTTTTCACCCTTTGTTTGCTAAGGATGCAGCCTCTATCATTGTTTTATCAGTTCAGTCAGTGCTTCTCTCCTTGTTCTTTGGTTTTGTTGTGTGTTTTTTTTTTAATGAGTCTTTTACAAGGCAATGAGTGAGAGAAAGAACATGCCTTAAAGGAGCGTATGATTCAAAACCCATAGAAAGGACACAGAAACCGGGGTCAGGTTTTGTGTGCAGAACTGCTGCTTCCAGAGAACCTTCCAGTGGATGCTAATACAGAAGGTTTTCATTCTTTGTCTGATCTGATCCTGTAGTTTCCTCGCATTAACTTCTGTGGCAAGTCATTAGAAATCCATCATAATCGAAGCACTACTGAAGTGATCCCATTAGGTGGAAAAGTTGTTCTTCAGTTTACATGTGTGAACAACTAGAAGCTGAATCTTTGCAAACTCAGGAAGTTTTAATAATTAGTGCAAGCATTGGGAATACATACTTCTGTCTGCAGTTGACTTTGCTTTGCTAAGCAGTAATCAGGTACTCTGCTTATCAGAAACAGCTATGCTATGCTTAAGCTTAAAATAAAATCATGGGCTTAAAATCCTTTACTCAGTAAAACACTTTTTTTAGTTTGTTTTTGTTCTATTAGTTTTTTAACAGCCTAGTGAACCCAGTACTAAATTGCCTTTATGAGGACTTGCACGGACTTAATCAGATGAAAATATAGTCGGAATATCTAATATCTAATTAAAGATAAGCTTTAATTAAAATTATTTTATCTTTGTCTGTGCTTAATCCTGGCTCCTTAACTCTTTGTTGCTTGAGAATTTACTTATATGGTGACTGATAAAAAGTAGCATTATTAAAGGGTTCCCACGTGAGATATACTGTCCAACTGCAGATGTTTTGGTGTTTGAACATTTGACTTTAGTAACTATTTGTAGTTTAAAATGAGTGCTGGCCCTGTTTAGAGCTGGACTGCTTGGATATTGACTTGTACCAAACACCTTATATGAGCTGATGATGTGATTACGAAAGTCAGGTTCTATAAGAACTGAATAGCCTGTAACACACATGTGCACATGCATGCACAAACATCTCTCTCTTTGGAGAAGACACCTTCTGTAATAAATAAATCAAATAATCAAAGCACTTTTTAATGGTGGAGGCAGGGGAGAGGTACCAGATTTTATGGCATATTACAGACAGATGTATATTTTTTTGAAAGAATATTGCATCTTAGGATCTTGGCCTTGTGTGTAGATGCTATATTTTCATGTAGTTTAATAAACATAATGAGGAGAAGTAATATTACTTCCTTTGTTAGCATAAGCATTTCTTTGGGAAGTGCATTAAGATACAGAACAAACTTCTTGCAGTGGTGAACTGCTGTCACTTTCCTGGGTAGGATTCTTTTTTGGTTTTAATTAAAAAATTACACATCATTTGGTATTGTTCTGTGTAATGCCTACTTTAATTCTTGGAGTAGCTAAAATGCCTCAACTGAGTACACTAGGTAGTTTGCAGTGGTTTCATGATTTACTGAATTGCAGCCTAACTCTTTGAATATGTTTAAAGGTTTCTCTTGGCGGCAAAAATCTGCTGCAGAGATTTAGGAGATCTCACTCCTTGTGTTACTGCGAAGTCTAGAGCTCTCTTGTTTACCTGTTCATAGTTTTAAAAAGATTCTTTAGTTGAACTTATTTTCCATGTGTACTGTTAATTAAATTGGCATAGTAAAACAATGCTTGTTCTTATTAATTCGTTTACTATTAATGTATGCAGTTGTGTATAAGGAATTAAAATAATTCCCTTTCAGGTTAGTAACTGGCTTGTTAGCATGGCTTCTGCCAAAGGGTTAAGTGTCAGCCCTACCATGTTTGGGCTTTTTTTGACATGCATTGCTTTTAAAAAAGTTTCCCTCTGACAGAAATTTGATGGGTAGCAATTATCATAGTATATTAGCACAGCATAGTTTCAAAAGAGTCGCTGAATATGATTCTCTCTCTTTGTTTGGGGTTATTGGGGTTTTGTGATCTTGCTGTTCCTGCAGCAGTTAAGCACCTGTAACAAAGTACAGGAGAATGTATATAATATCAAGTTATAACTATAAATAATTATCAACTTTTGGAGTGGGATCTCAGATCTTAAAATAACCAGGAAAAAAATGGACTACTAGAAGAAGCCAGACACCTTTGTTCTTTAAAAATTAAGAAATAAATTAAAGTAATTGTACTGCCAATTGAAATGATAAGTTTGAACTGAGGTTTAAAGTGTTTAAGTTACTATTTCTGGGTGGTAAAAAAGGGAATGAGCAGCTGCGTACTTTCCTATTACCACCAGTGTTTTTTTTTCTCCCTACTGTCACTTCTCGTTCATTGCTTATGTCACTTCTGTAGTCTTAGTGTTTAGTTTACCTGTGAAGAAAATACAAAATGAAGTATTGTTAAGAAATATAAAACCGGTTTGGATTTTTGTATATCAGGTGGGGTGGAGTGAGGTGTATCCTTTCATGACAAACATTTCAAAGATTTGAGTGAGAAGGGCTGCTTTGTTGTCAGCCTGCATTTTTCTTTGAAAACAGTGATTGCTGTAAAATACTTCTGTCCTCATTGATGGCCTCTGCCAAAGTAGTACCTGAGAACTTGACTTTACCTGCAGCAGAAATCAGATGGAAAAGTGTAAGTCTTGAGGTCTGGCTTCACTTCACTGCTGTTAACTGTGGTCTTACGTTGTTGAAATCCTCCTTTTCTCTTGTGATGGGGAATAACCATTTACTGGCATGCCCCAAATTTAACTTATGATTAATGAAGAGGGATGAAATGCTGATGTTGATCCCCTCACACCACCCCCCAGAATAAGTGCTTCTCGTGCCTGAATTTCTACGTTGTTGCAGCAAATACTAAGGACATTCTGGGAGGAGTGTGTATGTTGAGTGTGTCCCCCTCCTCCCCACCGCTCAGAGAAGCATAACTGGCACTACCAGCTGCTTTTTCATTTGGCTTGAGATAATAATACACTGAACAGAAGAACATCTTCTCTTGACAGAAATACTTACAGAAGTCATGCTCTTTTGAAATACTCTGCTCTTTCTCTATTTATCCTTTTCCAATAAGTATTTTTACAGTCTTTTCCTTTGCCTTGAGTTTGTAGCTTAACAGTATTGTGTTGTGGTTAAATTAGCTCCTGGAAAAGAAGATTTTAAACAAATTGGTTCTTGGCTTGTGGGCTTCTCCTTTTTCTTCTGTAAGCTGGCTCCAAAGTTGTATTGGTACTTAAAATTAATATGTTTTATTAAAATTTGTCTTTATGAAAGTTCTTGAATGTAAGACTAAGAAGTTTGCTATTGGTGTTTAAATCTTCAAGTGAGATTAAAATGTTGTATTTTCAAAAGTATTCAAACTGATTTTTTTCACTCTTTACTACCTAGTGCCTTGGATCTTTTATATGAAACTCATTTGAAAAGTTAGTGGAGAATCAGTGACTGAAAACATATGGAAAAGTTACTTCGTTTTAATCCTGTCAGTTCCCAATATGGCTGCAGGGATGTGGAAATTCTTCTAATAAGGGAATGACTGCAATAGCTAGGGATGGAAGCATTAAAGAGACCCTTGTTGTACACTGTGTAGTTGAGAAGAAAGACGTGGTCGTGATATGATACTACAAAGACTTAAGGAGATCCTGTTCACCACAGATGTGGTGTCAATCCCAGAATACTGTGGCATTCAGTGGATGATCTCACTGTTTTACAAGGTAATGGAAGTTCCTTAACCCAGCCAGTCCCAAGTTCCTTATCTATGAGATTTGAAAATAACATTACAAATTACTTGTGGGACTGGTCATAAATCATGCCAGTACTGTGGCCCCTGGGAACTGTACTTCGTCTACCAGAAGTGTTTTCTGATGGAAGTTAAAAGCCTGTTGCCTGTAAACTAGATACTGTCTTTACTTTAAAAAGGTCTGACACGATTTAAGACTGTTGCTGGAATTTCCTTGTTTGTTCATTTATGTTGGGCATCATGGACCCAGTATGATTAGAGGATCTCAGTCTTAGTCTTAAGATTTCAAATCTGTTCCTCAAAAATGACTTTACAAAAGATCCTGCATCGAGAAAGCTGCGATTTGCTCTTGTAAAATTGTGACTGTTTGTGTATAGCAAGGTGACAACACTATACTGGTGTTTATATAACTTCAGCAGATAAACTTTCCACCTAGTGAAGTACCTGTGTGTTATATTGTCCCATTTTTAGGTGTGGTTTGGAATAATTTTATTAATATTTTGCATACTGGCTTTTGGAGTAGAGATTGCTCCACTTCATGTAAAGTACTTCAGTGCGTGATCAACTGATTGACAATGTCATTTAAACTACACTGGATTTATTGGCACAAGGTCACTTGAGCCATCTGTTTTAATTAGTTTAGGGAGCCAGGGAAATTATTGGTTACCTACGTGAATAGTTATCAGCAACTAAGCTTGCCTTATCAACCTTGCCTTTATCTGATTGTAGTGTTTGTGCATGCCATCAGGCCAATAGCATAAAGTTTGAAATCCTCTTACCTACTGAACACTTAAACCAGTATTTTTCCCATCTGTCTGCAAGTGTGTTGTTGAACCTGACTTCCAGAAACACGCATATTTCTTGATTTCACCATGCTATAGTTTTTCCTCTGGCATGCCAGAATTGGTCAAAACTTCTGTTGAGGTTTTTACTGGTGTGAAGAAGATCTGGTCCATGTATAATAGTATTGCTAGAGGAAAAGAAGAAATAAAAGCATTCTTTTCACTCTGGTGGGGGACAGGGAATCAAAGAAAAGAGAGTTGACAAAGTCTTTATGGGGCAAAAAGCAGAGACTAGTGTTTATGCTGCTTTAATTCTCAAAACAGGTTTTGCTTGCAGCTGGTTTGGGGGTGTGGTCATGCATCTCTTGTTAACAAGACTTTAAACAACTAATTCATGCTGCTTAGGAAGCTGGTTAATCTATTGCTTAATCATAGCTGAGACTGTATTCTGATAGAAATTGAGGCACCTATATGAGCAAACTCTTTATGGTATCAGAGATAGTGTTCTCAGAAATAAAGGAATATATTACTTGTAGTAAACTATTTCCTCAAGTGTAGTTCTGCATGCATTCTGAGTATCTCAATTTAGTAAATTAAATACTACAGTGGTTACTAGAAACTAAAAAAGCAGTTGACTCCTGAAAATGAGTAACAAAGTGGAAGGTTGACTCCTTAGGTTGCATGGATGAGTGGCTTTAAACTTTTTGAAAGGATGGTGTCACTCTTGGAACATTGCTTGCCTTCTAAACAGCAAGCTCTTTGAGGAAGAAGTTGAAGCTTGGAAGACTGCACAATGTAGAAAAACAAATGAGAAAAGCCCAACCAGAACCCCAAACCACAACAAATCCTAGCCCTAATCTTTTTGGAAAGCAGAGATCCATTCTGTATTTGATTAAAAGGCGATTTTGTTCCCCCACCCCAATTATTATCTTTAGTTGCAAGTCTTGCTTACACTACGAGCCAGTTTTAAGTCTGTAGTTTTTAAGGTCTTGCCAGCATGGGACGTGAAAAAAAATAGTATTTAAATCTGAAACACTTCAGTTAGCAGACTGTTAGCTGCTTGTAGATGAACTGAAATTTTATTTGAACTGTTCAGCTAGGCAGCTATGATCATTGAAAACTGAGGGAGGGGGAGTGTTCTGAAACTGTGATTACTGGAACACTTCAAGAAAGTTTGTTGCTAATGAAAAGCCTGTTGTGAGTGTGGTGCCATATTATCACCTTTGAATTTGCAATCAGTGCCAGATTAAGTAAGCTGATGTCTTGTGGCCCTAATAAAAGTGACCTTGGGCAGTTCTGCAACTACAGAGTGGTATGTTGCAAATGACAAAGTTTACTGGTAGATAAGTTAACTCCTGCTGTTCAGTAACATTGTTAAACATAAGTTTTTCAAGAAATTAGTATGTATATAAGTAATTACAGCATTATCATTTAAAATAGAGCACTGATATATGGTCCTTGGCTAAAGTCTAACAATGTTTTGACTAGACTCTAAAGACTTAGACAATGATAGTAATTATTCTAGGCTCAGAATTTGGTAGGCTAAGGGAAGCCTTCTTTGTGTATAAGATTTTACCTACCGTAAATAAAACTCTTCAGCAGCTTTTGAAGGTTCACAGTACAAAACTGTAGTCTTACAAAAGCCATGTAGTTGGAGGCAATTGCACAGCTGAACCTGTGGACAATTCTGGAAAGGGCAACTGTGCTACACTTTGGTGTTTTTCAAACTAAGGGCTGGCTTTGCTCATGCAGGAGGTACAGAGTTCTGCTATGCTTAGTAAAGAACTTAATGCTGTTCTGAATATACACAGTTTGATGAGGAAGAAATAAATTGTGCCTTTTGTTAACTTCTTCATGCTTTTTCTTTATTAGTGATCATGAAAGGTGTGTGGCTGACAGCATTGCAGACAGAAGCTCAACTTGTCCACAGAACAGGTGCTGTATACACAATTCCAGTAAAAAAAAAATCTTGTGTGTAATCTTGGTATGTGTCAGTCTTGTCTTCCATGGACAAAGTGGAAAAACGTATGCTAGCTGGAAGTAGGAGGAAAGACGAATTGCTTGCTAATAAAATTAGGTGTGATGTGAAGCCAGATTCTTTCTGTCACTGGGAAGGATTCAGCATAGGATTCTTACGGATGGAGAAGAACTTGATTCATTTTGTGATAGACAGGTAGATGTATGTGATACCTGAATCCTTCCCTTGATGGTACATGGGGGAACCCATCTTAAAAGCCTGAAATTTACTCCTGCTTAGTACTGTGAAGCTGACCAGTCATGTTATCTGCACACTGTTGCATTTAATAATCTATACAGTTTTTGCACTGCAGAGTTTTTAATATATAATGCACACATATACATTTGAAAACATGCTATGTTGTGCTGCTAAACTTGTCATTTAGAGTGGCCAAGGAACAGCAGCTGTAGTAACCCTGAGTTTCCCAGCAGCTGCAACTTGGCCACGTTGCAAGTATTAAAGCACAAATTTATTAGTATGCAATAATGCAAAGCCAGGGGCAGTGAATTTCTAATCTAGCCACAGGAGTGGAGAAGGATCTTGAAATGCGTATTTTCTCCAGAGTGTAGACCACTATGCAAAGGACTTGAAAGGTTGGTTGAGGAGGAATTGCTGTAAGAAAGTGAGAATGGAGTGATTCCAGGGAGCTATTTGCATTTTATTCAAAACTTTAGTCTTAGTTGACTGACCTGGAAGAGGAGATTAAAAAAATAGGGTAAGAGAATTCTCTGACAGTCTATGCATGCTAGCTGAAGTCTTCCGTAAAACAGGTTAATGTCTTTTTAAAAAAGATTAAGAAAATGCTGCTTGTGCTTCATTGGCTTCTTTGGAAACTTTTCTTTTACAGATTTTATTGCAGGTGTGTAAACTCTAGCAATCCTTTCAGTGTAAAACTGTTAAATGGGCAATGCTTCAGAAATAGCAAAGTGGTGAGAGATTTAAGATGAAAATGAAAAAAAAGAAAACTCATTCAACTGCTCTGTCTTCTCTCCTAGTCTGGTAGAGAGGCACCAATGAGGAACATCCAGAAATTTTAACCTCCACATTCACATTAGTACGTGCATCATGGCACAGCAAGGAAATGTTGGTGAGCTCCTCTCAATGCTGGATTCTCCAGTTCTGGGTGTCCTGGAAGATATAACAGCTGCATTCAGAGATAATCTCATTTGTGGTATGTATCCTTTTATGTAATTTGAGGAAGGGTTTTGCTTTTACACCAATGAAAGTAGAATAATGTTTTTTTTTCCTTTCAAACACAGTCTTTGCAAATGCAATATGAAAGAAATTCTTGATACTTGGGTTTGAAATTGCTTTAAGGATTGACGCTTCTCTTCAGTCCATTTTGCTTAATGGCATGCCTCGTGGAAGGTCTGTTATATAATTGTTAAAATGCTGTTATAAAATGACTAGATTTTCATGTGGCATAACCTCAAGTTGTGAGTTGATGAAACTTTCTTTGTCAAGTATATCTGGAAAGAATTAGGTGTCATCCACATTGTGGGAACTTAGTGGGATTTTGTTCATTCGAATAACAAACAACAGAAAAACAACCACAAACAAAACAGCAGACCCAGACTTTCTTGAAAAAAAAGTTGCTGCTGTTAAGGCATTCCTTATGTTGATAGAGCCGTTTCAGAGCAAGACAGCACTGTCAGTGTCTTTATCCCTGAACTTTATCTGCTGAAGGGAGAGGTTGTAAAGTTACTCCTGAACTCTTTACCTGTATTGGGTAAAATACTCCTGCAGTTCAGCTACCTCTACGTTTTTAAGGTTAGGCACAGTAATTGTGTGTTATTAAAAAACTTAGTTATTTTCCCTGAGCCAAATGCAATTGCTTGAATGGTTAAGAACTAGAAAATGTAGTTGAGAGGTCTCGTTTTCCTAAAGGTTTGGTAACGCTAAGCACTGGTTTATATTATGAATTTTGTAATAGTTGTGCAACATCCCTGTAATAAATGCTTCATTTTTAGTGTATTGAGAATGTGTGTGTTGTTTTTTTCTCTTGCTGTACACAAACTGATAGACCGTGGACCTATGCTTGTGAACAACCTGGTGGACTATTACTTGGAAACCAATTCTCAGCAGGCACTGCATATACTGTCCACACTGCAAGAGCCTCATGACAAGGTAAAAAATTCTTGTCATTAAGTATGGCAGATCTTAGCCTGCTATTGAAGCAGCCATTAAATAGCCTCTATTAGAACTCCTTTTTACCATTCTGGTATAGAATTACCGTGTTGTAGAGATGCAGTATCCCTGAAGTGAGACCAGTTTAAGTTTTAAAAAAAACTTCAAAGGTCTCCATTTCTTGGGTTGCTTAAACTGACCTAATTAAGCAAAGAACTTCTTAAATGAAAATTTTCTGAGGACTGATGTTGTCTCTTCGCAATGCTACTGCTGCTTGTTCAGGGTTGGGTTTGTTAGCCTAAACCAAATTGGGTATTTTGAGAACAAGCAAGGATTTTTAAATAGATTGACAGAATGGCACTACAGAATGTTTTATTTCTGCTGTCCAGAATTTTTTAATTATTTATTTATGATAAACATTTTGAAGTGTAGTGACTGCTTCTGGACCAAATAGTTTACATTTCACTACCAGCAGACTTTAAATTTATTGCTAGGTTTTATTTGCTCTTAGATCCTGTATATTTGTAAAATGCCCATAGTTTTCATAATTGGCAACGGCAAACTGGTGAATATAGCTTGGTGAAAAGGCATATATACCAGTTAAATATAAATACCTTTCCTTTTTCGACCACTCTCTGCAAAATCTTCTATCAGCATCTACTGGACAAAATTAATGAATATATGGGAAAAGCTGCTACCCGTTTACCCACTCTCTCTCTGCTGGGACATGTGATAAGACGGCAACCATCTTGGAAACATAAGCTTTCTCAAGCACCTCTCCTACTTTCGTTACTTAAATGTCTCAAGGTAAGAACTGTCGGTATTCTCCATAAAATACTTGTACATCTGATGTAAACATGCGTACTTGTAATACAAAGCATTTGTTTTCTGTTTTGATGTAATTTAGTTAAGCTGTGAGAAGAGATAAAATTTTGATTAAAATACTGAGCCACAGTGTAATTCCATCAACTAAATAGTCAGATGTTACTGACAATCTTGTTTCTAAAAAGCCACTGTCACTGCATAACTTTGGGTTAGGAAAGTTTACTAAAACTTTTCTAAAAGTAAGTTAAAGACAGAGGGGCCATTGGTGAAGTTGATGGGTATCTTGAATGTGAACTTAATGAGAAATACAATAACTTCCCGTTAGTGCATTCTGAAATTTGTGCATGTAAGGTAAAACACTCTACTTGCAGTGTAAATGGGCCATGCGATAAATTATTCCATGGCGAAATTACCTTGGAATTAGCAGACTTTCCCTTCTTAGTTACAGATGTGCTGGATTACAAGGAGCTAGCTGTTTCCCCATGCTTTGTTGTTTTTTTCCCATCTGCAAATTTATCAGTTATAATACTGTACAGTATTGTAACAGTTTATAAAGAATGGAAAGTGTTTTGAGACCTAGAATGCATTGTCAGTAATATCTTTTAATACGATAGTGAAGTATGCGTATTAGTCATTTAAGTCACATTACAGTGCAGAATGTAGTTAAGTGCCAGTGCTCTTCAAAACAAAAACACAATGAATTTGTAGCTGCCAAAGAAGCAGCTACAAGTGCTATTACTGGAACTCCTAGCATGCCTGACGAGTTCTGTTATCCTTTTCAGTGTGAGTCTTACTTGATCGTGAGGGGAGTGAAGTGTGTCAGAAAGCTGGTGGGAGTAGAACAAAGATGTGGAAGAGCTAGGGATGTGTGCAGAGGGATAGGGATGGACATGAAATGTGCTGTGAAAGGTCATGTCTGACTGAGGGAGAATAGAGGCCATAGATTACACAGAGGAAGAAAAGTCCGTAGCACTGAATATGTCTAATCAGCCAGAGTGGTTCTTGGGAGATACTGAGACCAGCTCAGTGGCATCTGGCCAGAGGCTTACCTGTGCTGTTTACACCCCTATCCTGACAAAGCAGAGGAACTACAAAGGAAAATGCTCATTAAGCTGGAGAAGCAAG